>NC_059206.1:5013211-5043211 GCF_020615455.1 Coregonus clupeaformis
AGTGGTGCTCTCAGTTCATTATCAAACTGAGCCAATGAATAGATTCTGGCAGCGGTAACTTTAAGATTTCTCTTCTCCAGCCGGGGACACCGACACATACAATTTCAGAAACATCAACAAGGATTACACAATAAAGCTTAAAGCTTATTTCCATTGTGATCCTTTTTGGGGGGGGGGGTTCAGTAAGGTTAGGCAGCACTGGTAGTGAGTGCGCATGTTTGTTGTGTGTGTGCGCATGTTTGTTGTGTGTGTGCGTGTGTAATACACGATAGATATGTCTTGAGGCTTGTACCATGTTGTCATTTAGAGGAATACACTGTGAATGAAGCTACATGTCCTGGGAGCTAAGGCTGTAAGGGATGGAAGGCTCTTCTAGGAATCTCTAACTGTACAGTAGGTAGCCTGCTGTGAGACACTCCTGTCATAACCAGGGATGTAGGAGAGCAGGGAGGAGGGAGGAGAGGGGAGGCGTGGAGTGGACAGGAGAGGGGGGAGAGGAGATAGAAGAGGGGAGGAGAGGGGAGGAGGGAGGAGAGGGGAGGGAGGAGAAGAGGGAAGGTGAGGGAGGATTGGGGAGGAGAGGGGAGGAGAGGAGAGGAGGGAGAAGAGGGGAGGAAGGAGAGGGGATGAGAGGCAAGGGGAGGGGAGGGGAGGAGAGAGGAAGGAGAAGAGGACGAGATGAGAGGGGAGAAGGGAAAGAATAGGGGTTAGTACACTCTAAAAAGAAAAGGTTCCTGGAGGATCCTTTAGGAGTTCTTCAAATTGAAACTGTGGGGGAACCCCTATAAGTTCTTCAAATAACCCCTTTTAATGGATCCTCAAATAACCTTTTGAATAACCTTTTGGGGTTAATTTTTGAACTACCCCCCCTCCCCCATTATTATTATTAATAATAATAATAATAATATGCATAACAATAACACACTATTTTAGTTGTCAGTGTTTTTATGATTTTAGTGGCAAAATAGAATAAAAAAATCTAAATATGATGTAACCTCCCAGCAGAGCCCCAAGTCCAATGGGTATATCCTCTGGCGTGTTGATGTTAATGTGTTGATGTTCGCTGTATCCATAGCCAGAATGATTTTGCAGTGCATGGTGATCGAACAGGTTTCCTGTTATATTCATCAGAGGTGTATGGAGGGTGAAGTCTGTGAATCTAAAATCTTTTAATTATACAGATGATTAACAAAACATGCACACAACAATATTCATAGAGGAGAGTAGAGGGGAGGAGGGATAACACTCCATGTCCTATACACTAGAACGCCTGTGTAGACACAAATGCTAGTGTGTGTGTGTGAGTGCGTGTGTGTGTGTGCATGTGGGTTAGTTGTTTATCCCAGAAGGGAGTTGTGAGAGATGATGGATGGAGGATATTTGCTTGATTATTGTCTTCTGTTGAATAAATTATTTAAACTGAGTGACTCAACACCCCCCCACACACACACTCAAACAGATCTGATTGAGATTACTAGTCCTGTAGCTTTTGTTTTCTACATTTTATAATAAACCAGCCACACGCTGCTCATCAACCCCTACCTGCTGCTCTAATAGAGTACCACAGTATGAGTCATAATACCCATATAACCTAGTGGTCAAACAGGGAAATGGTTCAAATTCGTTTTTACACCAATCATTTTTCCCATAGGGGATTTTAGAAACTTAAAATATATAATAAGGGCTGTGTTTCCTGTAGGCGTACCCTAGCGTGACGTTTTGATAACCATGTAAATCTCTCTAGGACAAGGTGACTTTTATCAATATATTTGCCTGTATTCCCCCCCCCAAAAAAAGAGGGAAAATAAATGCTAATTAGCTGCTAATGTGGCTATCATAAAGACCTACACATGCCATGATGATCTGGACGAGACTGCCGAATCGAGGCAAAGGTAAGAATCTCTGGATTAGCTATGTAATTTTAGCTAAATTTAGTAAAAAATACATTGGCTATATTTCTTTCAATTTGACAATTCTGTGAACTGTCTTGTGCAATTTGTTTTATTGATTCAATACCTGTTAGCAAAGGTGTCAGTTAGAGATGAAATGCAGGACCTTGCAGGGATTTGTAGTTTAGCATGATGTCTACTTTGATGCTGATTAGCATTTTCGAATCTGAGAGTAAATAGAGCCGAATATATTGATAAAAGTCACCTTGTCCATTAATCAAAACGTCACGCCAGGGTAAGCCTGCATGAAACATAGCCCTTATTTTAAGTGTGTCTAAAATCCCTTTTGGGAAAAATGAGTGGTGGAAAAACTATTGGAACCATTTCCCTGTTTGACCACTAGGTTTTATGGGTATTATGACACCTCCACTGTGGGTCTCTATGACTAAACAGTAGTTCCTATCAGACAGAAATATAATGGGGAGAGAGAGAGGGGCTAGGAAGAAAGAGAGAGGGAGAAAGAGAGAGGGCTAGGAGGGAGGTAAAGAGAGACAGGACAATTGGAATGGCTGGCAAAAGACAGGGGAGACAGTGGAAGACACGAGGGAGCGAGGGCAGAGGCGGGGGAGTGTTAACTCATTATGAAAGCGACTGGTCATTTGTGAGCAACATTCATAGCACAGTAAAATGGCCCAGTGGAGACTAGCTTGCAAAACAGAAGAGAGATATTAATGTTGTTTTTCCTGATTAGTGATAGTGATACGTGTCTGTGGTAATGAGCTGGTGTCATAAACATGATGTATTGTCTTTCAGAGTGGATTTAATAAACAGCTTAGTCAAACCAGGACGCCACTGGCCTGAGGAAGAGAGCAGAGTATGAAGCAGAAAAATTAGGAGGGAGAAACGTTCACTCTTTTTTGTGTGTGTGTGTGCTTGTGTGTGTGTGTGCAGGTGTGTGTGAGTGCACATGCTTGTGTGTGTGTGTTTGTATCCGCCCAAGTGTGCATGTGTGTGCGTGTCTTCGCACATGCTTGTGTGTGTGTTTGTGTGCGTCCAAGCATGCATGCGTGTGTTATTCACAGTCAGTCTGTGTCTGGGAGCGCGTTGGTATTTTTAGAGAGGCCAGGGCTTTCAGACATCCCTGTCTGCTGCCAGATCAGAGAATATTACAGTCTATCCCTGTTCTACTACAGCTACTCTATGTTGTCTATCCATAGCTATACTGTTGTATATTCTACTACAACTGTCTAGACTAATACAATGACACACACACACACACACACACATACAGACACATACTTCTTTGAGGGTCACATTAAGCCATTTGTCTCTAATGTTTAATCTCATCAGAGGAGCCAGTAATGTTCAGTGAGACGGGCTGTATAATCACACTATTAACTTGAGGGCAGTGTGTATGTGAGTCTATGTCTGTGTTTCGATGCGTGTGTTTGTTCCCAGTCTCTCTATAGTCGCCCTCACCTCTCCTTCTCTTGTGTGTGTTTGTTTCCTGTCCTAATTGGCAGTATGGCTGATTGCTTGAGAGTGTGTATGATTGCTTGACTACACACCTCATCTGAGCTGAACTCCCCCTCTCATGCAAATGAGACAGAAATCTACTTTCCTTATTTTCTGTTACTGTAAAGGGTTTTGTTTTAGTTTGTGTGTGAGTGTGTGTGTGTGTGTATGTATATGTGTGTGTGTGTGTGCAACCTGCTGGGAAATAATACATAAACAAAAGACATGAAATGATGTTCTGAGGAAGAAGAAATGATACGTTGGTTATAGAGGTGTGAGGAAGAGAGAGCCAGACAGACAGACAGAGGGAGACAAAGAGATAAAGATAGAACGAGAGACAAACAGAGAGAGAGAAAGAAAAGCTGTAATTGTCACTCATACTGCGTTAAACAGAACTGCTTTCCTGAGGGAAGAGAGACCGACATAATTATATCCTCCTCTCCTCTCCTCTCCTCTCCTCTCCTCTCCTCCTCTCCTCTCCTTCTCTAATATCTATCCCTGAGCTCTTCAACACTGGCTAGAGATTGTATGAGTATTTAGTGGACATTTTAATATTTAGTGGACAATGAAAGCCTTTCCTCCCTCTTCTTATCTTCTTCTCCCTCTTCTTATCTTCTTCTCCCTCTTCTTATCTTCTTCTCCCTCTTCTTAACTTCCTCTCTCTCTACTTATTAGTTCTCCCCCTCTTCTCTCTTTTTGTGTTCTCAACTTCTCCCCTTTATTCTCATAGCTTCTCTGTCTTCATCTAAACCCTGTTCCTTTTTCTTTTTTCTAATTTCCTTTTTCATGATCCTCTTGTCCTCTCCTCTCTTCTAATCTCGTATCCTCTCATCCCGTTCTTTCTATTCACATTTTCTCTCATCTCCTGTACGTATATTTTCTAAGCTATATTCTCTTTTCCTCCACCTCTTCCCTCTATTCATGATCTTTAGATCTTTTCTTACAGATTCTCTTATCTTCTTCTATTCTCTTCTCCTATACAGTAGATAGACTGAGATTATCTTCTATTGTCTTCCCTGTTTTACAGATAGAGACTTTGAGCTCATCCTGAGCCAAACCAATCACTTTGTCTCCAGCAGACTGAGGGCTCAGCCAATAACAGTGATTAGCAGACTCGGAGAGACAATCACAGCGACTCTAGCAACATGACGACCAACCAGCTGTAGCCAACTGAGGAGGGTATAGAAGGACTATAATTGCCTGTTTACCCTGTCACCCTGTACCCCTCTACACCCCCTTTAGCTCCCTCTAGCCCCCCATCAACTCCCAGGCTCTACCCCCTCAGAGGGAGTTCAGTAAGCACCCTCTAACAGCCCCCAAAACGCTTCTTCCACCATGACCAATAACAGCAGCTCCTCTGGCGTCTGGGAGAACTCTGACTGGTCAGAGTCAGCCCAGTGCCCGCCCTCGGTGAGTGGAGCCACCTTCCTCATCGTGGCCTACAGCACGGTGATCGCAGTGGGGTTGCTAGGCAACGTGGGCCTGGTGTTCATCATTGGGCGGCAGAAGGAACTGCATAATGTCACCAACATTCTAATCGCCAACCTGTCCTGCTCCGACATCTTGATGTGTGTGGTGTGTCTACCCGTCACCGTCATCTACACTCTGATGGACCGCTGGGTACTGGGGGAGGCACTCTGCAAGGTGAGAACACAAACACTTTTCTTTAAAAAATAAAAATCCTTGTTCAGAGTTTGTTTGATAACCTTGCCGTGTTTGTTTGTGTCCATAATCTGCCTTTTTTCCTCCTCCCTCTCCCTCTCTTGTCCCTTATATATCTCCTCTCTTCCCTATCAGGTCACTCCGTTTGTACAGTGTGTGTCAGTGACGGTGTCTATATTCTCCCTGGTGTTGATTGCGTTGGAGCGCCATCAGTTGATCCTGCACCCTACCGGCTGGTCCCCAGCAGCAGGCCACTCCTACCTGGCCGTAGGACTCACCTGGTTGGTCGCCTGCTTCATATCACTCCCCTTCCTGTCCTACAACATTCTGACCGACAACCCCTTCCAGAACCTCACCCTGCCCGCCAACCCCTTCAGGTGAGTCAGTGTGTGTGTGTGTGAGTAAATGTCCGCAAAAAAATGTATTTAAATTGTTGCCAGCAGCACAGTTACAGTCACCAATGCTCTAGATAACATGAAAACAGCTTAACCAGCTCTGCTAGGGCGAGTAAAATGGTCAGAGTGAGGTGTTCTCTTATTTGTGTCTGCAAGTAGCTAGCCGACTTTCGCCAGTTAGCTTGGGTGCTTGACTGTGGTTGAGGTCAGAACGATCGGATCAACCCTACTCCTCTGCCAGAGCGTCCAGTGTGCGAACAGACAATCTGACAACGCTCTGAATTTACGAACGACGCAGAGCGCACTCTGACACACTGGAGGCAATTTATGAACACACCCTGTGTCTGTGATTGTGACAGATGTAGCGCTCTGAGAGACACCATCTGTCTAACTACAGCTGTTGTATATCTACATGCATCTACATACTGTACATAAACAAACTCTCTCCTCTTTCTCTCTCTCTCTCCCTCTCTCCTTCTCTCTCTCCCTCTATCTGTGTCTCTTTCGCTCTCCTTATCTCTATCCCTCTGTCTCTCTTTATCGCTCTCAATTCAATTCAATTCAATTTGCTTTATTCGCATGACGTAACAATGTACATATTGCCAAAGCTTACTTTGGAGATTTACAACAACAATAATCAATGGTCAAAATAACCATACAGTGGGGGGAAAAAGTATTTAGTCAGCCACCAATTGTGCAAGTTCTCCCACTTAAAAAGATGAGAGAGGCCTGTAATTTTCATCATAGGTACACGTCAACTATGACAGACAAATTGAGGAACAAAAATCCAGAAAATCACATTGTAGGATTTTTTAATGAATTTATTTGCAAATTATGGTGGAAAATAAGTATTTGGTCACCTACAAACAAGCAAGATTTCTGGCTCTCACAGACCTGTAACTTCTTCTTTAAAAGGCTCCTCTGTCCTCTACTCGTTACCTGTATTAATGGCACCTGTTTGAACTTGTTATCAGTATAAAAGACACCTGTCCACAACCTCAAACAGTCACACTCCAAACTCCACTATGGCCAAGACCAAAGAGCTGTCAAAGGACACCAGAAACAACATTGCAGACCTGCACCAGGCTGGGAAGACTGAATCTGCAATAGGTAAGCAGCTTGGTTTGAAGAAATCAACTGTGGGAGCAATTATTAGGAAATGGAAGACATACAAGACCACTGATAATCTCCCTCGATCTGGGGCTCCACGCAAGATCTCACCCCGTGGGGTCAAAATGATCACAAGAACGGTGAGCAAAAATCCCAGAACCACACAGGGGGGACCTAGTGAATGACCTGCAGAGAGCTGGGACCAAAGTAACAAAGCCTACCATCAGTAACACACTACGCCGCCAGGGACTCAAATCCTGCAGTGCCAGACGTGTCCCCCTGCTTAAGCCAGTACATGTCCAGGCCCGTCTGAAGTTTGCTAGAGTGCATTTGGATGATCCAGAAGAGGATTGGGAGAATGTCATATGGTCAGATGAAACCAAAATATAACCTTTTGGTAAATTTTGGTTAAAACTCAACTCGTCGTGTTTGGAGGACAAAGAATGCTGAGTTGCATCCAAAGAACACCATACCTACTGTGAAGCATGGGGGTGGAAACGTCATGCTTTGGGGCTGTTTTTCTGCAAAGGGACCAGGACGACTGATTTGTGTAAAGGAAAGAATGAATGGGGCCATGTATCGTGAGATTTTGAGTGAAAACCTCCTTCCATCAGCAAGGGCATTGAAGATGAAACGTGGCTGGGTCTTTCAGCATGACAATGATCCCAAACACACTGCCCGGGCAACGAAGGAGTGGCTTCGTAAGAAGCATTTCAAGGTCCTGGAGTGGCCTAGCCAGTCTCCAGATCTCAACCCCATAGAAAATCTTTGGAGGGGAGTTGAAAGTATGTGTTGCCCAGCGACAGCCCCAAAACATCACTGCTCTAGAGGAGATCTGCATGGAGGAATGGGCCAAAATACCAGCAACAGTGTGTGAAAACCTTGTGAAGACTTACAGAAAACGTTTGACCTGTGTCATTGCCAACAAAGGGTATATAACAAAGTATTGAGAAACTTTTGTTATTGACCAAATACTTATTTCCCACCATAATTTGCAAATAAATTCATAAAAAATCCTACAATGTGATTTTCTGGAGAAAAAAAATCTCATTTTGTCTGTCATAGTTGACGTGTACCTATGATGAAAATTACAGGCCTCTCTCATCTTTTTAAGTGGGAGAACTTGCACAATTGGTGGCTGACTAAATACTTTTTTTCCCCACTGAACAATAACAATAAGCATAGAGGACATGTGCAGGTTGGTTGGTCTGTCAGACACTGTCCCTCATCTTATGGCAGGCAGCAATGTAGCTGCCAACCCACAGCTCTCTGCATCCTCCCCCAACAGGACGGGTAGCCTATTCTCATCAGAGAGGTCTTTGAAACCTTGAATAAGGGTTTCAAATTTGGGGAAATGACACTCTAATTGTTTGATTTTTTTTTTTAATTTTCAGGAAATGCAGCTCTGTCTCGGGTTCTGCTGTGGTGCAGTGGTTGCTCAGCCTTTCCTCTACAGGGAGCCAGGTTTACCTGTGTCTACCCTTCTCAATGGCAAGGCTGTGCTCACTGAGCCTATACTTTGTCAAGGTTTTTCTAAGGTTTTTCTCTTTCTGCTTCTCTCTCTCTCTCTCTCTGTCTCTCTCTCTCCTCACCTCTCTCTCCTTTTCTCCTCCTCTCTTTGTCTTTCTCGCTCTCTTTCTCTCTCATTCTCTCACTCTCTCCCTCTCTCTCTCAATTCAATTTCTATTCAATTTAAGGGCTTCATTGGCATGGGAAACGTATGTTAACATTGCCAAAGCAAGTGAAATAGATAGTAAACAAAAGTGAAATAAACAATAAATATTAACAGTAAACATTACACTCACAAAAGTTCTAAAAGAATAAAGACGTTTCAAATGTCATATTATGTATGTATAGAGTGTTGTAACAATGTGCAAATAGTTAAAGTACAAATGGGAAAATAAATAAACATAAATATGGGTTGTATTTACAATGCTGTTTGTTCTTCACTGGTTGCCCTTTTCTTGTGGCAACAGGTCACAAATCTTGCTGCTGTGATGACACACTGTGGTATTTCACCCAGTAGATAAGGGAGTTTATCAAAATTGGGTTTGTTTTCTAATTCTTTGTGGATCTGTGTAATCTGAGGGAAATATGTGTCTCTAATATGGTCATACATTTGGCAGGAGGCCAGGAAGTGCAGCTCAGTTTCCACCTCATTTTGTGGGCAGTGTGCACAAAGCCTGTCTTCTCTTGAGAGCCTACGGAGGCCTTTCTCAATAGCAAGGCTATGCTCACTGAGTCTGTACATAGTCAAAGCTTTCGTTAAGTTTGGATCAGTCACAGTGGTCAGGTATTCTGCCACTGTGTACTCTCTGTTTAGGGCCAAATAGCATTCTAGTTTGCTCAGTTTTTTTAAATAAATCTTTCCAATGTGTCAAGTAATTCTCTTTTTGTTTTCTCATGATTTGGTTGGGTCTAATTGTTGTTGTTGTTGTCCTGGGGCTCTGTGGGGTCTGTTTGTGTTTGTGAACAGAGCCCCAGGACCAGCTTACTTAGGGGACTCTTCTCCAAGTTCATCTCTCTGTAGGTGATGGCTTTGTTATGGAAGGTTTGGGAATTGCTTCTTTTTAAGTGGTTATAGAATTTAACGGCTATTTTCTGGATTTTGATAATTAGCGGGTATCGGCCAAATCCTGCTCTGCAATTCAATTCAAGGGATTTATTGGCATGGGAAACATATGTTTACATTGCCAAAGCAAGTGAAATAGATAATAAACAAAAGTGAAATAAACAATAAAAAAATGAACAGTAAACATTACACTCACAAAAGTTTCAAAATAACAAATACATTTCAAAAGTCATATTATGTGCAAATAGTTAAAGTATAAAAGGGAAAATAAAAAACATAAATATGGGTTGTATTTACAATGGTGTTTGTTCTTCACTGGTTGCCCTTTTCTTGTGGCAACAGGTCACAGATCTTGCTGCTGTGATGACACACTGTGGTATTTCAACCAATAGATACAGGAGTTTATTAAAATTGGGTTTGTTTCGAATTCTTTGTGGGTCTGTGTAATCTGAGGGTAATATGTGTCTCTAATATGGTCATAGATTTGTCAGGAGGTTAGAAAGTGCAGCTCAGTTTCCACCTCATTTTGTGGACAGTGTGCACATAGCCTGTCTTCTCTTGAGAGCCAGGTCTGCCTACGGCGGGCTTTCTCAATAGCAAGGCTATGCTCTGTACATAGTCAAAGCTTTCCTTAAGTTTGGTCTCTCTCTCTCTCTCTCTCTCTCTCTCTCTCTCTCTCTCTCTCTCTCTCTCTCTCTCTCTCTCTCTCTCTCTCTCTCTCTCTCTCTCTCTCTCTCTCTCTCTCTCTCTCTCTCTCTCTCTCTCTCTCTCTCTCTCTCTCTCTCTCTCTCTCTCTCTCTCTCTCTCTCTCTCTCTCTCTCTCTCTCTCTCTCTCTCTCTCTCTCTCTCTCTCTCTCTCTCTCTCTCTCTCTCTCTCTCTCTCTCTCTCTCTCTCTCTCTCTCTCTCTCTCTCTCTCTCTCTCTCTCTCTCTCTCTCTCTCTCTCTCTCTCTCTCTCTCTCTCTCTCTCTCTCTCTCTCTCTCTCTCTCTCTCCTCAGAGACCATGTGATCTGTTTGGAGAAATGGCCGACTGAAAGACACCGTCTGGCCTACACCACCTCCCTGTTGCTGTTCCAGTACTGCCTCCCTCTGCTACTGGTGCTGCTCTGCTACCTCCGCATATTCCTACGCCTACGTCGACGCAGGTGACACACACACATGCACACTCACGCCGGCACACAAGCACACACACACATGCACTAATGCATGCTCGCAAGCACAGACAGACACACACAAGACAATTATAGTATGCCTACTCAGATGCAGGTAATACATCAGGACAGGAGTCAAATGAATGGTAGTCAATGAGTGACCAGTGATGAATAGGTGAATAAAACAAATGAATGTGTGGAGTAATAGTCCAAGGATCATCAAAGAGGATAGCCAATGAAAAGTTAATGAGTAAATGGAAATGTTAATGAAATTAATAAGTACCTGGTAAAGTGTGGTATAAATCCCATCCATTTAGTCCGTTCCGGTGGCCCCCCATTGATCAAACAAAATTACAACAACAGATACATAAAGAACAAATAAACAAAAGTAAACAAAAACAAAAGTAACTGGAAATGTGTGGTATACTGCAAGTGCCATCTAAAGTCCTTTCCTGTGTTTTTCCCATCCAGGGACGTGGTGGAGCGGAGCCGGAAGGCCCGAGGAGCCCAGAGGATCAATGCTATGCTGGCGGCCATCGTTGCTGCCTTCGCCCTCTGCTGGCTACCGCTTAACGTGTTCAACACGATATTTGACTGGGACCACCAGGCGCTGCCCGCCTGCCAGCATGATGCTGTGTTCTCCGCCTGCCACCTCACCGCCATGGCCTCCACCTGTGTCAACCCTGTGGTGAGTGGAGTTGGGTTTAGTTTAGGTTATTAGTATATGGCTCTGAATATACAGCAACACCTCCCCTGTAGACATTCCTGTCTTTTCTATAGATGTATCTTTCTATTCCTACTGCTGTATCATCAAAGGTGCTGTCTATGTGAGTCTCAGAAATTGCTAATATATTAATATTATCTGAGATTAGCAAATTACTAATCTCATGAATTTTGTTTCTGAGGCTACATATATTTAAATGAGCTCATTTTAACCCTTTCCTGGGTAGTTTTTCTAAAACTGAACTCAATGATAATAGGTTGTATTTCTAATAATGATATTTCTGATAATAACAGATTATGTTCAGCAGATGCCTTATCTGGTTTAGCTCTGCTGCAGCAGGGTGCTCTAGTCTTCGTGCCACTTCAGCAAAGCTGTCTTGCTGGACTGTTGGCCTCAATGGTGCAGGGGGGTGCTGTCCTGTCAGCATGGGAGGTAATGGGGTGGGGTGGTGCTGTTCTGTCAGCATGAGGGATTGTGGGGTGGGGTATTGAGTGGTGGCCAATGGAGTGGGGGGTTGCTGGCCTCTTTGGGCGAAGTTCTGGTCTCTCTGGGTGGAGAGCTGGGCTCTCTGGGGGAAGTGTTGCCCTCTGGGTGGAGAGCTGGGCTCTCTGGGTGAGGGGATGGTCTCTCTGGGTGAGGTGATGGTCATTCTGGGGGGAGTGCTGGGCTCTCTGGGTGAGGTGATGGTCTCTCTGGGTAAGGTGATGGTCTCTCTGGGCGGAGTGCTGGGCTCTCTGGGCAGAGTGCTGGAGTCTCTGGGCGGGGTGCGCACCTGCCGCTGCCGTAGGAGCGCAGACACTTCCCCAAGCTCTGGACAGTGCTGGTCATAAAAAAGCTAGCTAGCTGATGGATGCAAACAATGTTCTTCCCCAAAAACATAGCAAAACGACATAACTGTTTCATTAGCTATAGTTAGCTAGCTAACTTTCTAGCTAGGTGTCATCATCTAAAATACCCCTAATTTATAAGACCGTTCTTTTTTGATTAATGGTGGTCGGATCCACCTATGTGAAGCTAGCCACAATAAGGATTATCCACAATAGTGGAATTTGCGGTTTACCTTCAAAATAAGTGTCTCAATGAAAGTGATACAAATGAATACAAATCGTGGAATCATGCCATAATGGAATAGATCGTGCTAAATGAGGTTGGAATGTTCTGGTATAAATTCAACAAAATACAATAATTTGTAAATTTGACAAAAATCTGTTGGAATCACACTGGATGTATTAGACTTTAGAATTGCATTGGGGGCATACTTATTTCACTGTACAGCCTTACCTATGGATTGTGGATCAATGACATGGGGTATCAGTCTACTCAGTGACACCCAGAGAACATTAACGTCGTAGCTCTTATTGCAGGACTCTGAAACCACTGTGAATTGAGCCACATTTATTGTACCAGTCAACCTACTATGTGTATTGAACACTATTCAAATCAAATCAAATTAAATCAAATTGTATTTGCCACATGCGCCGAATACAACAGGTGTAGACATTACAGTGAAATGCTTACTTACAAGCCCTTAACCAACAATGCAGTTGTTTAAAGAAAAATGTAAAAGAAAAAAAGAAAAAAAAGAAAAAAACTAAAGAGCAGCAGTAAAATAAAGTAACAGTAGGGAGGCTATATACAGGGGGGTACCGGTACAGAGTCAATGTGCAGGGGCACCGGCTAGTAGAGGTAATTGAGGTCATATGTACATGTGGGTAGAGTTAAAGTGACTGTGCATAAATAATAAACAGAGTAGCAGCAGCGTAAAAGAGGGAGATGGGGGTGGGGGTGGGGTGGGGGTTAGCGCAAATAGTCTGGGTAGCCATGATTAGCTGTTCAGGAGTCTTATGGCTTGGGGGTAAAGCTGTTGAGAAGCCTTTTGGACCTAGCAGAGAGAACAGTCTATGACTAGGGTGGCTTGAGTCTTTGACAATTTTTAGGGCCTTCCTCTGACACCGCCTGGTATAGAGGTCCTGGATGGCAGGAAGCTTAGCCCCAGTGATGTACTGGGCCGTACGCACTACCCTCTGTAGTGCCTTGCGGTCAGAGGCCGAGCAGTTGCCATACCAGGCGGTGATGCAACCAGTCAGGATGCTCTCGATGGTGCAGCTGTATAACGTTTTGAGGATCTGAGGACCCATGCCAAATCTTTTCAGTCTCCTGAGGGGGAATAGGTTGCCCTCTTCACGACTGTCTTGGTGTGTTTGGACCATGATAGTTCGTTGGTGATGTGGACACCAAGGAACTTGAAGCTCTCAACCTGTTCCACTACAGCCCCGTCGATGAGAATGGGGGCGTGCTCAGTCCTCTTTTTTTTCCTGTAGTCCACAATCATCTCCTTTGTCTTGATCACGTTGAGGGAGAGGTTGTTATCCTGGCACCACACGGCCAGGTCTCTGACCTCCTCCCTATAGGCTGTCTCCTCGTTGTCGTGATCAGGCCTACCACTGTTGTGTCGTCGGCAAACTTAATGATGGTGTTGGAGTCGTGCCTGACCATGCAGTCATGAGTGAACAGGGAGTACAGGAGGGGACTGAGCACGCACCCCTGTGGGGCCCCCGTATTGAGGATCCGTGTGACAGACGTGTTGTTACCTACCCTTACCACCTGGGGGCGGCCCGTCAGGAAGTCCAGGATCCAGTTGCAGGGGGAGGTGTTTAGTCCCAGGATCCTTAGCTTAGTGATGAGCTTTGAGGGCACTATGGTGTTGAACGCTGAGCTGTAGTCAATGAAATGCATTCTCACGTAGGTGTTCCTCTTGTCCAGGTGGGAAAGGGCAGTGTGGAGTGCAATAGAGATTGCATCATCTGTGGATCTGTTGGGGCGGTATGCAAATTGGAGTGGGGCTAGGATTTCTGGGATAATGGTGTTGATGTGAACCATGACCAGCCTTTCAAAGCACTTCATGGCTACAGACGTGAGTGCTACGGGTCGGTAGTCATTTAGGCAGGTTATCTTAGTGTCCTTGGGCACAGGGACTATGGTGGTCTGCTTGATACATGTTGGTATTACAGACTCAGTCAGGGACATGTTGAAAATGTCAGTGAAGACACTTGCCAGTTGGTCAGCACATGCTCGGAGTACACTTCCTGGTAATCCGTCTGGCCCTGCGGCCTTGTGAATGTTGACCTGCTTAAAAGTCTTACTCACATCGGCTACGGAGAGCGTGATCACATAGTCATCCGGAACAGCTGATGCTCTCATGCATGCTTCAGTGTTGCTTGCCTCGAAGCGAGCATAGAAGTGATTTAGCTTGTCTGGTAGGCTTGTGTCACTGGGCAGTTCGCGGCTGTGCTTAGTCTGTAATAGTTTTCAAGCCCTGCCACATCCGACCAGCGTCAGAGCTGGTGTAGTACAATTCAATCTTAGTCCTGTATTGACTCTTTGCCTGTTAGATGGTTCGTCGGAGGGCATAGCGGGATTTTTTATAAGCTTCCGGGTTAGAGTCCCGCTCCTTGAAAGCGGCAGCTCTACCCTTTAGCTCAGTGCGGATGTTGCCTGTAATCCATGGCTTCTGGTTGGGGTATGTACGTACGGTCACTGTGGGGACGACGTCATCGATGCACTTATTGATGAAGCCAGTGATTGATGTGGTGTACTCCTCAATGCTATCTGAAGAATTCCGGAACATATTCCAGTCTGTGGTAGCAAAACAGTCCTGTAGCTTAGCATCTGCGTCACCTGACCAGATCAAAACAAAACAACATGGATGTTTTGGAGCCTGATAACTCTGAGGAGGACTTTGGGAAAAAAGCACTTGGGTACTGAGTAGAGTGATACCCCATTTCATTGATCCACAATCCTTAGGTAAGGCTGTACAGTGCAATATGAATGTCAATACACACAATAGGCTGACTGGGGAGGTGATTTCCCACAGTCAAAGTCAGGCAATAAGAGCTACGACACTAACTCTTCACAGTTGTGTTCTGTGGGTGTCACCGAGTAGACTGATACCCCGTTTCATTGCTCCACATTCCAATATTCCAACCTTTAACATTATCTAGTCTATATATGGCATGATTCCACTAATTGTAACCTTCTGCATAATTTTCAGAGGGACTTTTATTTTGAAGGTGAAACGCAAATTCCACTATTGTGGCTAATCCTTATTGTGGCTAGCTTCACAACGTATAACCCGGTCCGGTCAAGCCATACTAGCCAGATGAAGCTAGCTGTCTGCTTATAACGTTAGTTTTGGGCAACAGGGTTAAGTAGCTGGCTAGCTAGTTATTTCAATAGGAGAACAACAAGTGGCTACCTAGCTAATACTTACACACATGGATTCCTAAATCATTGCTAAGAATAATGAAAATGACTGCAGTTTCTACTGGTCATTGTTTTCAGGCTGGTTGCATTGGTGCTAGCTAGGTACCAAGCTTAAGCTAGCTAGATACCCCAGAAGTTGCTAATAACATCAGTATCAAAGATATTTGCAAACATTTTTGATCCTGCACCTTTGATCCTGATCTAATTTCAAATGCTCCTATTTGGTCGGAACAAATAATGCCTTATTACCAATGCAGTATTGTACAGCTTTGAAAGTGATCATAATGGTGGCGCTTGGCTTGCACTTGTAAATTCAGCACACACAACATTCTATAATAGAATTGTATTTGACGTGTCAAATTAAAAGCTTATTTGACATGTCAAATAGTGTTATTTGACGTCTATCTTTTTTGACACGCAAAGACCCAAACGGCGTTCCAAAGATGAGTGCTGGAGTCTGGGTGGAGTGCTGGACTCTCTGGGCGGAGTGCTGGCTTCTCTGGGTGGACTTCTGGGCTCTGGGTTATGTGATGGTCACTCTGGGCGGAGTGTTGGCCTATCTGGGTGTGGTGTTCTTATTTGCTGGCTTCTCATAGGCTGGATGCTCCTAGTCTTTCTTCACATTTTGGCCGTGTACTTTAGCACCCTTGCAAAGACTTTTACACCCCACCAGTTTAGGTGGACATGGTCTTGCATGAGGTGAGGGTGGATGTCTTTGTGGTGTGCCAAAAATACGTTAGGCCTCAGAGCTCTGCGTTGTTTTCTAA
The DNA here is from genome assembly GCF_020615455.1 of Coregonus clupeaformis. NCBI lineage: Eukaryota > Metazoa > Chordata > Actinopteri > Salmoniformes > Salmonidae > Coregonus > Coregonus clupeaformis. Next base: position 5,029,260 of record NC_059206.1, read on the forward strand.
AATGAAATTGAATGGCATATCGTAGCGCGGGAGAAGAGATGAAATTATAATTTTTGCAGATTGGTATCTCTCTGTGGCCATAATGGCTATTTCTGCCATAGCTGGGGTCACACGTCCTCTCATGTTCTTTAGGTCGTTCGTTCCAGTGTGTATTATTATTGTCTTCGCTCCTATTAAAGTGTCCTCTGAAATTATTGAGGGCACTCTAGGTTGTGGGGCACAATATTTTTCTCACCTCCATGTCAGGTAGTAGTTCTCTACCTGTAGATGTTTGCCGTTGGAGTCACAGAGAATGACTCCAATCCCAGGTTGTTCTTGGAGCGTTGGTGGGAATGTTGGATGAGCTAGCAGAGGTGGTAAGGAGGTTGTTATTTGTTGGAGAGGGATCTGAGGGAGGAGGGTTGGTGTTGGTTGGAGAGGGATCTTCCGGAGGAGACAGGTTGGTGTTGGGTGGAGCGGGATCTCCTGGAGAACTGGTGGGGGTGAGTGGGTGGAGCACGGTGGAAGGTGGGCTGGGGTTAGTGACCCTGGGTAGCTGCTCCTTCAGTGCCTGTATGGTGTCATCTGGGTCTTCAGCTCCTTTTTTACTTCTAAAAGCTCTCTTCTCATCTCCTCCTTGATCTCCTCTACTTTTCTCATTGTCACTGTCTTCATTTCAGAGCGTTCTTCTGTCATTTCCTTTCTTTCTCTCAAATGTCAGGTTTTCTATCAACCGTCTGTGTTCATTCTTCACCTGGCAGAGTTGGTCACGCAGCTGCTCCATCTCTACGTCAGTACTGGTGGAGAGCTGGTCCAGGACTTGATCTTTTAACTCTACGAGTTCTGACTCTAGCTGGGAGAGGCTACCTCTCATCTGTACCACAATGAAATTGGGTTTAGGTGATGTTTTGGGCATTCCTTTGACCATGTCCTCTCTGTCTTTGTTCACTGTCTTTGTTCATTGGGTTAATTGGAACTTGCTTGTGATGTTGTAATGTTGATCAGGTACTGGTCATTTTTTCAGTCTGTTTCCACCACAGATTTGAGTGTAAAAAAGCTGGCTACAAAGGTGTGGAGTGCAGCTTCATTCACTCCCTTGAACCATTACTGTCCCATTCAGGTATATGTTTACTGTGAGGTACCTGATCTCACTTTCTTTCTCCTGGTCCTCCAAAATCTGAATCTGCCTTTTCCAATGCCCCTTTTTGTTATGTATTTTTTGTGTCTACATAGGGCAGAGTGCCATGTCATTGGGCAACTGGTAAAACACAGGAGGTTAGTTAATGTGTTTTGCAAATGCACATGGTGATCAAATAATGTATCTGGGCTGACCCTTTGTTGCTTCAGTTTGTGGCACCTTTTGGAATGTTCTGATGTCACAGATGGTGGATAGACAAATGGGCATGGTGAGACTTCTACTGTTGCTGAAGGTTCCGTTGCTACTGCTCTTGCTATAGACCCAGTCGGTATTAGATAGAACTTGGCGTGGTCCTCTGTAGCTCAATTGGTAGAGCATGGCGCTTGTAACGCCAGGGTAGTGAGTTCGATCCCCGGGACCACCCCATACGTAAAAATGTATGCGCACATGACTGTAAGTCGCTTTGGATAAAAGCGTCTGCTAAATGGCATATTTTTATAACTTCGCAAACCTGCGCGCCTGTGGGCAAAACAACCTGTAGTTACCCAATTGGCTCACAGCAAAAACTTGACATTTTTCAAACACAATTTTCTTGTTGTCTGCTTGTTTTAGTCAATTAGAAAACTACATTTAAGAAAAGTACAACATGTCTAAAGATTACTTTTCAACATTGCCTGCTCCCTAGCGTTCTCACTACTTACAAAAACATCATATTGTAGTGCTTCCCTCATGCCCCTTTTCATGACTGTGCTAGCAGCCATGTGAGTGAGTGAGTGCTAGCTAGCTACCAACCGGAACATTAAGCTAGCCAAGACCAACAACACAAACAAACAAACTATACAGCTACAAGTAGTGAGTGGAGTTACAAACGGACTGTACTAAACAAGTTAAATGTCTTACCTGTGATTAAATCTTTTCCACACACATAGCTACGTGTAGCCTAGTTGGACACCGCGTCCCAACATTTCCCACTCTGCCACGCCGAATAGGCTGAATCCATAGGGCTCTTCTCACAGGCTCTATTTCCCTATGTGGAAGCATTTAGAACCATAGGTCGGGATTTTTGACCTGGCTACATGCACATTGAACAACACAGCAGCTTTTCAGCATGTTTTGTTATTTCTGTATAACAAAAAATCGACGACGAAGTTGCCTCTTTTACAATGGGGGTCAATAGGAAAGAATGTTGGTTTGTGGGCGTGGTCGAGGGGAATTCATTATTACCTGAATACCGACTGGGACTATTGCTGATAGTTCCATTGTTATTGTTTTGGTTTTTGTTGGAATTGTTCTTGTTTGAAATGTCTGTTTTAAAATCAACATGCCAGGTGCAGATTTCCTGGTAACTAAGATGGTCTACTGAGTAACCAATTTATTTACAGGTTGTTTGCAGTTGTTTACATTCAAAACAATTATTACAATGAATAAAAATAATGATATACATTTCTGCTTTAGAGTGAAGAGTCCATGTATCACCTCTCTTTCTCTGCTGTTTTCTCAACTCTTTTGTGCAAGGGGCGCTTGTTCCTTTGTATCTCAATCCTAGGGTCCTGGCCTGTGGTTGGTTCTCTTTTTCCACATTTGGTCCAGTTTGGATTGTAGTACCCCGGTTAAAAGCAGGCCACAATATTATGTGTCCTTGTTCTTGCTCTTGAAAAGCATGTCTCCCCTCTATCTGAACAGTCCATAAGGTTGAGAGCAGTAGAGAGAGTGGGAGTTCAGTGATGCGGTAGTGCTAGCTACCTTCCTGTCTTTCCCAGAAGGTTTACAGAGAGGGACTTGGAGAATTCCTCAAGAAAAGCCTGAAAGGCTTGAGTGGGGTAGAGTGGGGTGGAGTGGAATTGAATGAAATTAAATTGAATTTAACTTAACTGAATTGAATTGAATTTAAATGGATTTAACTGAACTGAACTCAACTGTATTGATTAAAATGTTGTAAATATCATTACAAACATATTAAAGTGCTGGTGCTCTGCATTAAAACTTTGTCTACACACACACACAGGTGTACGGTTTCCTGAACAGTAACTTCCAGAAGGAGTTGAAGACCCAGCTGCAGCGCTGCCACTGTGGCTTGGGGGCGCCAGAGAGCTACGAGAATTTCCCGCTCTCCACCGTCGGCAGCGAGGGGAACACCAAGATGTCGATGCTGAACCGGGCAGGGTCGATGAGCACCGCGCCGCCGCCACGGTCCGAGCCCAGTGTTATCATTTGCAGCTAACGGCTAGCCGACAGAGTTAGTGGCTAATGCTAATGGTTAAGAGCTAATGGACATAATGTAGCATGTACAGCTGTCAGACAGGGTGTAAACAACAAGGGTAAAGTTCATATCAAGCAAGCAACTAACCGACAGAATGCCCCAATGGACAGAAATAACAGAGAGCAGCTAATGCTAATGGAGAGAGAGAGAGAAATTGGAACTAAGCACCTGGACTGACAGTCAAAGACAGAGCTGGTTGGCCTCAGTCTCCATGGGGATCGGTCGATTTCTGAATTCCTACAAAGCATTGCAGGTCCTGCAGAGTATACAGAATGCACTTCACTAAAAGCAAACAAACAGATCCATACAGCTAATCGACAGAGCAGCTCATGGACAGATTGCACACATGCAGTTCCACTAGGTAGCAAACAGCTGGAGAGACTGCGACAGAGAGACTGACAGACCCAGGGACGCGTGGGCTCTGTTTCCATGGTGATGATATATTTCTGAGCTAATTCAGTTTGTCCCCAGAAAAACTGTCATCACCAGAGTTTGACATCATCCTGGGGTGTTAAGCTGTTGTCAAGCCAGTCAGGCAGATGGACAGACTGTCAGTCAGTCAGACAGTCAATTCTGAACTCAGGGCTGCCTTGAGCTCTAATCAAAATCAAATCAAATTTGATTGACCGCATACACATATTTTGCAGATGTTATCACAGGTAATGCGACATGCTTATGTTTCTTGCTTCAACAGTGCAGTAATACCTAACAATGCAAAACAATACATACAAATCCCAAAAAATATATAAAGAGAGAAATTTAGAAATATCAGAGCAATGTCAAAGTCCGGAATATATATATACACTACCGTTCAAAAGTTTGGGGTCACTTAGAAATGTCCTTGTTTTCGGAAAAAAAACAATTTTTTTGTCCATTAAAATAACATCAAATTGATCAGAAATACAGTGTAGACATTGTTAATGTTGTAAATGGCTATTGTAGCTGGAAACGGCTGATTTTTAATGGAATATCTACATAGACGTAAAGAGGCCCATTATCAGCAACCATCAGTCCTGTGTTCCAATGGCACGTTGTGTTTGCTAATCCAAGTTTATCATTTTAAAAGGCTAATTGATCATTAGAAAACCCTTTTGCAATTATGTTAGCACAGCTGAAAACTGGCCTTCTTGAGACAAGTTGAGTATCTGGAGCATCAGCAATTGTGAGTTCGATTACAGAATCAAAATGTCCAGAAACAAATAACTTTCCTTTGAAACTCATCAGTCTATTCTTGTTCTGATAAATGAAGGCTATTCCATGCGAGAAATTGCCAAGAAACTGAAGATCTCGTACAACGCTGTGTACTACTCCCTTCACAGAACAGCACAAACTGGCTCAAACCAGAATAGAAAGAGGAGTAGGAGGCCCTGGTGCACAATTGAGCAAGAGGACAAATACATTAGAGTGTCTAGTTTGAGAAACAGGCGCCTCACAGGTCCTCAACTGGCAGCTTCATTAAATAGTACCTGCAAAACACCAGTCTCAACGTCAACAGTGAAGAGGTGACTCCGGGATGCTGACCTAGGCAGAGTTGCAAAGAAAAAGTCCAGTGTCTGTGTTCTTTTGCGCATCTTAATCTTTTCTTTTTATTGGCCAGTCTGAGATATGGCTTTTTCTTTGCAACTCTGCCCACAATGATAGTCCCACTAAACCTAAACCAGATGGGATGGCGTATCGCTGCAGAATGCTCTGGTAGCCATGCTGGTTAAGTGTGCCTTGAATTCTAAATAAATCACAGAGAGTGTCACCAGCAAAGCACCCCCACATCATAACACCTCCTCCTCCATTCTTTACGGTGGGAACTACACATGCGGAGATCATCCGTTCACCCACACTGCGTCTCACAAAGACACGGCAGTTGGAACCAAAAATCTCAAATTTGGACTCCAGACCAAAGGACACATTTCCACCGGTCTAATGTCCATTGCTCGTGTTTCTTGGCCCAATCAGGTCTCTTCTTCTTATTGGTGTCCTTTAGTAGTGAGTGGTGTCTTTGCAGCAATTCGACCATGAAGGCCTGATTCACACAGTCCCCTCTTAACAGTTGATGTTGAGATGTGTCTGTGACTAGAACTATGTGAAGCATTTATTTGGGCTGCAATTTCTGAGGCTGGTAACTCTTATGAACTTATCCTCTGCAGCAGAGGTAACTCTAGGTATTCCATTCCTGTGGTGGTCCTCATGAGAGCCAGTTTCATCATTGCGCTTGATGGTTTTTGCAACTGCACTTAAAGAAACTTTCAAAGTTCTTGAAATGTTCCGTGTTGACTGACCTTCATGTCTTAAACTAACGATGGACTGTCATTTCTCTTTGCTTATTTGAGCTGTTCTTGCCATAATATGGACTTGGTCTTTGACTAAATAGGGCTATCTTCTGTACACCCCCCGTACCTTGTCACAACACAACTGATTGGCTCAAACGCATTAAGAAGGAAAGAAATTCCACAAATTAACTTTTAACAAGGCACACCTGTTAATTGAAATGCATTCAGGGTGACCACCTCATGAAGCTGGTTGAGAGAATGCCAAGAGTGTGCAAAGCTGTCATCAAGGCAAAGGGTGGCTACGAGTCAAAAGTTTGGACACACCTACTCATTCAAGGGTTTTTCTTTATTTTGACTATTTCTTACGTTGTAGAATAATAGTGAAGACATCAAAACTATGAAATAACACATATGGAATCATGTAGTTGTCACGATCGTCGAAGAGAGTAGACCAAGGCGCAGCGTGAGATTTGTACATCTTATTTAATTAAGTGCACATACAATAAACAAAACAACAAACGATACGTGAAGTCCACGGTACAAACACAAAACCAACTGGAACAAGATCCCACAACTATTGTGGGAAAACAGCCTGTATAAATATGGCTCCCAATCAGAGACAACCAGCAACAGCTGACACTCGTTGCCTCTGATTGGGAACCACTCTGGCCAACACAGAAATACAAAACTAGAATCCCGACATAGAGCAACAACACATATAATCTACACACCCTGGCTCAACATATAGAGTCCCCAGAGCCAGGGTGTGACAGTAGTAGCCAAAAAAGTGTTAAACAAATCAAAATATATTTTATATTTGAGGTTCTTCAAATATCCACCCTTTGCCTTGATGACAGCTTTATCTTGGCCAGGTCGCAGTTGTAAATGAGAACTTGTTCTCAACTGGCTTACCTGGTTAAATAAAGGTTAAATAAATACAATTAAAAATATATACAGTTGAAGTCGGAAGTTTACATACACCTTAGCCAAATACATTTAAACTCAGTTTTTCACAATTTCTGACATTTAATCCTAGTAAAAATTCCCTGTTTTAGGTCAGTTAGGAACATGACTTTATTTTAAGAATGTGAAATGTCAGAATAATAGTAGAGAGAATGATTTATTTAAGCTTTTATTTCTTTCATCACATTCCCAGTGGGTCAGAAGTGTGCATACACTCAATTAGTATTTGGTAGCATTGCCTTTAAATTGTTTCACTTGGGTCAAACGTTTCGGGTAGCCTTCCACAAGCTTCCCACAATAAGTTGGGTGAATTTTGGCCCATTCCTCCTTACAGAGCTGGTGTAACTGAGTCAGGTTTGTAGGCCTCCTTGCTCGCACACGCTTTTTCAGTTCTGCCCACACATTTTCTATAGGATTGAGGTCAGGGCTTTGTGATGGCCACTCCAATACCTTGACTTTGTTGTCCTTAAGCCATTTTGTCACAACTTTGGAAGTATGCTTGGGGTCATTGTCCATTTGGAAGACCCACATTTGCGACCAAGCTTTAACTTCCTGACTGATGTCTTGAGATGTTGCTTCAATATATCCACATCATTTTCCTTTCTCATGATGCCATCTATTTTGTGAAGTGCACCAGTCCCTCCTGCAGCAAAGCACCCCCACAGCATGATGCTGCCACCCCTGTGCTTCATGGTTGGGATGGTGTTCTTCTGCTTGCAAGTGTCCCCCTTTTTCCTCCAAACATAACGATGGTCATTATGGCCAATCAGTTCTATTTTTGTTTCATCAGACCAGAGGACATTTCTCCAAAAAGTACGATCTTTGTCCCCATGTGCAGTTGCAAACCGTAGTCTGGCTTTTTTATGGCAGTTTTGGAGCAATGGCTTCTTCCTTGCTGAGCGGCCTTTCAGGTTATGTCGATATAGGACTTGTTTTACTGTGGATATAGGTACTTTTATACCTGTTTCCTCCAGCATCTTCACAAGGTCCTTTGCTGTTGTTCTGGGATTGATTTGCACTTTTCACACCAAAGTGCGTTCATCTCTAGGAGACAGAATGCGTCTCCTTCCTGAGTGGTATGACGGCTGCGTGGTCCCATGGTGTTTATACCTGCGTAGTATTGTTTGTAAAGATGAACGTGGTACCTTCAGGCGTTTGGAAATTGTTCCCAAGGATGAACCAGACTTGTGGAGGTCTTTTCTGAGGTCTTGGCTGATTTCTTTTGATTTTCCCATGATGTCAAGCAAAGAGGCACTGAGTTTGAAGGTAGGCCTTGAAATACATCCACAGGTACACCTCCAATTGACTCAAATGATGTCAATTAGCCTATCAGAAGCCATGACATCATTTTCTGGAATTTTCCAAGCTGTTTAAAGGCACAGTCAGCTTAGTGTATGTAAACTTCTGACCCACTGGAATTGTGATACAGTGAATTATAAGTGAAATAATCTGTCTGTAAACAATTGTTGGAAAAATTACTTGTGTCATGCACAAAGTAGATGTCCTAACCGACGTGTGGAGTGGTTGAAAAACGAGTTTTAATGACTCCAACCTAAGTGTATGTAAACTTCCGACTTCATCTGCTCCATAGACCGTATGGACAGTATATGAACAGTATATGAATAGAAAAGGTGTGTACAGCAGAAGTTATATAGGATGAGCCTTGACTGGAATACAGTATACATATGAAGTCGGTAAGACAGTATGTAAATATTATTGACCAGTGTTCAGTGACTATGTACATAGGGCAGCAGTCTCTAAAGTGCAGGGTAGACTACCGGGTGGCTCTAAATGGTGTATCTGTAGAAGTTTGTGAAGGTCTTAAGGGCCAAGCAGAATTTCTTCAGCCTCCTGAGGTTGAAGAGGCACTGTTTCACCACGCTGTCTGTGTGAAGGGACCATTTCAGGTTGTCAGTGATATGCACGCCATGGAACTTGAAGCTGATATAATAGCTGTCTCTCTAACATCAGAATAACCCTGTTGGCACTGACAGCCCTTCCTCTCAGTCACTGTCTCTCTGTGACAACAGTAGAAACATCTATATGCTATTCACGAATGAGAGATCAGTCTCAGATACGCTGATACCTCTAACTGTCTGAGAGAGAGAGAGAGAGAGAGAGAGGAGAGAAGAGATAGAGAGAGAGAAAGTGGGGGATAGATTGATAACGAGAGAGAGAGAGAGAGAGAGAGAGAGAGAGAGAGAGAGAGAGAGAGAGAGAGAGAGAGAGAGAGAGAGAGACAGACAGACAGACAGACAGACAGACAGTGAGAGACAGACAGAGAGAGAGAGAGAGAGAGAGAGAGAGAGAGAGAGAGGGCGAGAGAGAGAGAGAGAGAGAGAAAGAGAGACAGACAGAGAGAGCGAGAGACCAAGAACGAGACAGAGAGAGAGAGAGAGGAATAAGGACACCGTGCAGTTAAGGTTGGTGCTGGGGTTCTGGGTGTCCAGCAGTGAGCCAGGGGCTAGAGGGTGACTGACAGCTGTGTCTGGCTGAGAGGCTGGAAGAGAGAGGGAGTCCCTGGTGCTGCTGACGCATTGCAGACAGATCACAGACACACAGAGCAGGCTGACTGGACTGGCTGTCTGATTTACTGGCTGTCTGGCTGGCTGAGGGACTGGCTGGTCTATTGTATTTCTGTCTGGGTGGCCGACTGGCTGGCTGGCATGTTGGCTGGCTGGCTGGGTTGTCTAATATTTACTGTATCTGTCTGGATGGCTGACTGGTAGGCTGACTGGCTGGCTGGCAGTCTGTCTGACTGGTTGGCTGTCTGGCTGGCCTACTGTATATCTTCGTCATGAATCCACATCAACTTTATGATTGTACAAAACGGTGGAAATGATGTAAACCAAATTATATATATCTCATATCCGATTTTTATATTTAAAAAGTACAAAATTATCCAGAAGTAAATATTCATTGTGGTTCCTGAGGCAGATTCTTCTTCTTCTTCTTCTTCTTCTTCTTCTTCTTCTTCTTCTTCTTCTTCTTCTTCTTCTTCTTCTTCTTCTTCTTCTTCTTCTTCTTCTTCTTCTTCTTCTTCTTCTGTGTTCTGCTTGTGTTGAAACTGCAAAGACTCTGACATCCCACTTGATTTTGTGCATCTGTAATTTCAGATATGGAGTGTTTTTGTTTTAAATTTGGCTGATTTTAATGGTCCAACCCTATCCCTCATGTATGAAATTAGCATTAGCTAATTAGCCGTGGTGTGTGTTGTGTTTTGGTGTGTGTGTGTGTGTGTATGTGTGTGTGCAGACCCTCTTAGCTGTGTGTTCAGGATATAATCACCTCAGCCCCTTCTCATTGGCTCCTGCCCCTAGGCAGTGAGGCCTGATTGGCTCTTAGCCCCTGGCAGTTTCCTGCTTAACTAGAGCCAATCATGTGTCAAAATGTATGCTGCTACATGCTGATGTGTTAGCTTGGGTATGTCCAGAAACAACCCTGGGCCCTGAGTGCTGAACTACAACAGTAGCTTAGTGCAGATATGAACTCACCACTGAAGTAGGAGTGCTACACAGAGGGTCACATCATGTTGACTATGTTACAGTCTATCTGGTCATGCTATTGATGCTCAATACTCCTAGATCACATACTCATATAGCTCCAATACTCTTTAATGTCATGGTGATTGGGCTTTGAGGATAACATATAGGAATCTGAATGTATGAAGAGAGTCTAAGTCTTCACAGAGAGTTAGAATGATGAAAAAATGATACTACTGTAAAGCAGGCAGTGGTGGAAAAAGTATGCATTTGTCATACTTGAGTAAAAGTAAAAAGTAAAAGTAAATGCTATACATCAAATTCCTTTTATTAAGCAAACCAGACATCACAGGTTTTTTTTCGTACAGACAGGGGCACACTCCAATACAGACATTTATAAATGCAGTATTTGTGTTTAGGGAGTCCGACACATCAGAGTCAGTAGGGATGACAATGGGTTATATTGGTAGGTGTGTGAGATGGACCATATTTCTGTCCTGCCTGAGCATTGGAAATGTAAGGGAGTGAACATTATTTATAATAAGGGTTACATGGAGAAAATCTGACCTCTGAACTGAAAATGGATGGCCCTCCCTTCAGCAAAATATATTTGACCTAAACCCTCCTTGAACGCTTGAAAAAAAATGACCCTCCCCTATACCCAAAATAATAATTAAACAATGTGGATAACAGAGAACATGTCTACCTTTTACCCTCACTTCATGGACAGACCAGAGCCTTAGATATGCAGTTTTCAGTTTTCAGTTTTCGTCTTGTAAGCATTACATTGCAACAAATATGTTTTGACAGTGGTGGAAAAAGTACCCAATCATTTACAAAACATGCATTTATGTTTAGTGAGTCTGCCAGATCAGAGGCAGCAGGGATGACCATGTGCTCTCTTGATAAATCCCTGAATTGGACCCTTTTTCTGTCCTGCTAAGCATTCAAAATGTAACGAGTACTTTTGGGTGTCAGGCAAAATGTTTTCTTTAGAAATGTAGTGAAGTAAAAGTAAAAGTAGTCCAAAATATAAATAGTAAAGTACAGTACAGATACCCAAAAAAACTACCTAAGTAGTACTTTAAAGTATTTTTACTTAAGTACTTTACACCACTGCGTTTTGATAGCATATAGGGCTGCGGGCCAGAAGGTTGTGGTTTGCAGACATCCGTGGACAAGAGTAGAGGTGGAAAGATCTCCTTTATAGTAAAATCATTGCATGAATCTGTCATTGTATTTGCAGTTCCAATAAAAAATATCCTTTTATAAACATTTCATGCAATTCTACATAATTTTACATATTAGCAGAATCTTTTTTTAATGCCACACACATTACCGAAATTATAGGCTAAGAATGGACAGAGCGATAGGCCTATGTGTTCATCTTCTCATATTCCTCCAATGCCAAATCATGTTAGTCTTGTTTGCAACGAAACTGTCCCTACCTTTCCACCCCAGTGGAAACCCAACGAGAGAAGGTCACAACACAAGTGTTAACCTAAAAGCTGCCTGGGTTTAAACATCTTCTATTGTACAGAAAGTGAATAGATTAATCAATTGATAGTGACAGAATTAGATTACTTCCCAAGCGGTCTATTTTTTGTCTCCTCAGCTATATAAGGTTGTAGCTCAGCCTCTGAATGTCAAAGAATTGAAACAATGATATTCCCATATGCATCGGAATCATGTCTTTCCCGGGTATTTTACAGCTTGTTTCTATCATAAAGCATCGCGGACCTAAGCGTTGTTATAGATTACTTTATATAATCGGATCTGTTTTATTTTCTTCAAAATCTTAAACTAACAAGAGGTAGGCCTATGGCATACCCTCTCATACCCCCTCAATTCGAGTCTTGGTTCTAATTTAACAGCTCTTCACTGACATGAAGGTTGGCTATTTAAAGAGTGCATGGTGGGTGGAGGAATTGACTGACAAATCTATGGATATAGCAGCCTATAGCCTAATTTCGTCTGTCAAACAGGTAGGCCTACCTCTTATTTCTTAAATAGGAATACATAGGCTCCAACACAAAGCCCTCTTGTTGTTAGTAAATTCAGTGGTGTAAAGTACTAATGTAAAAAATTATTTTAAGTACTACTTAAGTAGTTTTTTGGGGGTATCTGTACTTTTTGACAACTTTTACTTTTACTCCACTACATTTCTAAAGAAAATAATGTACTTTTTACTCCATACATTTTCCCTGACACCTAAACGTACTCGTTACATTTAGAATGCTCAAGCAGGACAGAATTATGGCACCTATCAATATAACGCTTTGTCATCCCTAATGCCTCTGATCTGGTGGACTCACGAAACACAAATACTGTGTTTGTAAATTATGTCTGAGTGTTGGAGTGTGCCCCTGTCTGTCCGTAATTTAAAATAATAAGAATATTGTGCCATCTGGTTTGACAAGTATGACAATTGAGTACTTTTTCTACCACTGTACTTAAGTACATTTAAAACCAGATACTTTTAGACTTTTACTCAAGTAGTATTTTGCTGGGTAACTTCCACTTTTACTTGAGTCATTTTCTGTTAAGGTATCTTTACTTTTACTCAAGTATGACAATTGAGTACTTTTTCCACCACTGAGTAAATTCCAATTAAAAGGAAGACGGTTTAAATGAATTATGCCTACTCGAATTTGCCAACTTTCAGCGCCATGAGCTGTCCATTTCCGATCGATTGTGCCGCTGCTGCTGTTTCAGCACCACAATGTAAATTACTCAAATCTGTCTTATTGTGAGAATCTACATCATTGGCAAGAAACATATTGTTTTTAATTAAATTAATTATAGTAGTAGCAAGCTATCAAAGTTGACCTGTCCTCCTTCTCATCTTCGCGCTCTCCTTCTCAAACTGAACAGAACACACGCTATAGGCTAGTCGGAAGAAGCCTTTGACTCTCCTGAACTGCCATCATAGTCCTACACAGCACAGCCATTAGTTAGGCAGTACACAAAAAAGTGTTTGATCAGCAAGAGCAGAGCATTGTTGGAATATCCATTGCAGTTTGTAATGCAGCCTAGTTGTATTTACACCATCCCAGCAGCTATCTTAGAAATATAACTTTGCTCTGTGCTTCTCCGAGCATGCACTTCGTAGCCTATAGCCTAGGCTATGGATCATTTACTGCTGTAAAAATACTTACCTAAATACTACATAGAAATACTGCGTTGAGAAATATGGTACTGAGAAACGGCGCATGCTTAAACTGAAGTGCTGTCGAAATTAGAAATCTGGAATTGAAATTCATTGTTCAGAATATATATCATTATAGTGTATGCACTTCCAGCAAACTTCACAGAGTCAGAGTACAAAACATGCCATGGAAAATAAACACTACACACAGGCGAAACACACACACACACACACACACACACAAACACATACAGAAGATATGACTGCTCTCACCAGCTGTTCAACTCCCATGGGAGGGTGTTTAGTGCCCCAAAACATCACAACAACTCGACATGACAAATTTGACCCGACATCTCTGGATGATTTCCTTGCCAGGAAGATACTGTTTAAACCCTAAACTCCAAGGGCTAAACACACACACAGTCACACACAGTCACACACTGACACACAGTCACACACTGACACACAGTCACACAGTCACACACAGTCACACACTGACACACAGTCACACAGTCACACACTGACACACAGTAACACACTGACACACACTGACACACAGTCACACACAGTCACACACTGACACACAGTCACACAGTCACACACAGTCACACACAGTCACACACTGACACACAGTCACACAGTCACACACAGTCACACACTGACACACAGTCACACAGTCACACACAGTCACACACTGACACACAGTCACACACTGACA
>NC_059206.1:5048211-5097236 GCF_020615455.1 Coregonus clupeaformis
TACCAAGTATATTGAAAGCAGGTTATTCCATACAGGCGTGGTTCCTGAGTTAATTAAACAATTAACATCCCATCATGCTTAGGGTCATGTATAAAAATGCTGGGAAGGTCATTATTTTGGCCATTATTTTGGCTACCATGGCTATACCCCCATAGGATGACAATGCCCACAGGGCATGAGTGGTCACTGAATGGTTTGATGAGCATGAAAATGATGTAAGCCATATGCATTGTCTGTCTCAGTCACCGGATCTCAAACCAATTGAACACTTATGGGAGATTCTGGAGCAGTGCCTGAGACAGCGTTTTCCATCAACAAAACATAAAATTATGGAATTTCTTGTGGAAGAATGGTGTCGCATACGTCCAAGTTCCATGCTCTTGTAGAATCAATGCCAAGGTGCATTGAAGCTGTTCTGGCTTGTGGTGGCCCAACGCACTATTAAGACGCTTTATGTTGGTGTTTCCGTTATTTTGGCAATTACCTGTAGTTTACTCCTGCTCTTATACTCCTCATGGGTCCTCCTGCTCCTCTGGTGGTGTAACAGAGACATCTAGTGGTCAGAGAAGATTAATGCATGTCTCTTTAACTCATTTACATTTACGTCATTTAGCAGACGCTCTTATCCAGAGCGACTTACAGTTAGTGAATACATATTTTTTTTATATATATATACTGGCCCCCCGTGGGAATCGAACCCACAACCCTGGCGTTGCAAACGCCATGCTCTATCAACTGAGCTACATCCCTGCCGGCCATTCCCTCCCCTACCCTGGACGACGCTGGGCCAATTGTGCACCGCCCATGAGTCTCCCGGTCGCGGCCGGCTGCGACAGAGCCTGGATTCAAACCAGGATTCGAACCAGGATCTCTAGTGGCACAGTTAGCACTGCGATGCAGTGCCTTAGACCGCTGCGCCACTCAGGACCAACTCCCCACCTGTCAGTCATATGGACATCTCCATTCAGACTGATGCTCTATCACTTCCTCTTGTCTCCTGAGATTGAATCATTCAAGACAAGAAATTCCCACTGACTAAGTTAATTTTCTTTATTGCAATAATAGCCATCTCAGGTGGTTGTCATTGGGAGTCTGATTGTTAACGTGGGAGTAAATTCACAAGGGAGGTGTCATTCAAATCACTCATTATTAAAGGGTTTCTTTGAACTAGCAAACTATGCATGACAACGTAAATAAATAAATAACTAATAAATCCTTCACTGTAGAGATACTTATGTTTCAAGTTTCAACATGTAAAATAACCACTTATACAAATAGAAAAAATTACACTGCTCAAATAGTAAGATGACCACTTTTGAACTCACATTGTAGGATAAATACAGTGTGATTCTCTCTAACTTGTCTCCTCTCTAACTCTTCCATGGAGTCATCACATCTGCACTATCATTCTTCAGGTCTCCATCACTTCTCCCTGTCTTCTTCCTGTTTCTTCTTCTCCTTCTCCCTGTATATGTGAGCTGCTCAGTTCAAATCTGTCAGTCTTTCTACCAGTCTCTCTATCACTCTATCCTTTTCCACCATCTCTCTATCCTTCTTCATTTCTATCCTTAATCTGTCTATCCTTCTCCTTCATCTGTCTATTTTTCTCCGTCTGTCTGCTGAACTCCCTCTCCATCTTTGTCTGTGAGATCATGATGTTCCTCTGTAACTCAGGTAGGACCATCTTCATCAGGTTTCTCTCTGCTTCAACTCTGACCTCTCCTTCATAGTTCTCCATCATCTCCTCTATCTCCTGTCTGTGTCTCTCCTCCCTCTCCCTTCTCTCATTCTCTCTCTTCTCTCTAAATCTCTCCAGCTTTCTCTCCATCTCCTCCCTCCTATCAGACTCTCTCTTCAGCTCCCTCCCCAGCTCTCTTCTTCTTCTCATCCCTTTCTTCTTTCACCTGTCTCTCCAGTTCAGTGGTTCTTTCACTGTTCTAATATCTACCTCATGTTCCTGGATCACTCTCTCTATCTTCTTCAGAGAGTCCTGTCACTGTTTCTCAAGCCTCTCTCTCTCCTCCCTGTTTCCTCTCCTGTCTCTCCATATGGATATTTTCCTCCATCTCTCTGACCTGGTCCTCTGCCTCCTGGTAGGTCTGACTGCTGTAGAATCTCTCTCTGTTTCCTGCCACCATCTCCTCTACCTGCTCCAGCAGCTCTGGGACCTGAGTGCCATGGGGCCTGTCCTTAATGTTGAGGACGTGGTACCTGCTCCCACATTTTTCTACAAGCTGACTCCCTGCTTGGAGAAACTCCTCAATGCTCTGCTCTTTCAGGCCATCAGCATGGGTGAATAGAATCACAGTGTGTCCCCAACAACCCTCCCCATAAATCTATAATACACACATACTGTATCTACATGTTTCGAGAACACACTGCACAGGAAATCTACAGAATAAACAAACGTTTTACTTTCACCTTTGCACAGGTAGGCTATACACAGGTACTTGGGAGTAAACTCCTCCCCCCTATATTATTCTCTCTGCTTTTTGGTAAGTGGATTTCTGCCAACATACACAATATGGTGCTATCAACTTCAGCCCTAATATCCAGCCAGCAGTTGGTAGTGATGTTCTTATTGAGTAACTGATAAATGATCCAGAGCATTGTCAGTTTATCTGATATGACTTGCTTATAAATGTGGAATGACTTTCATTGTAAAGCATGTGCAGTGCTTATGAATGAATGCCTTTTAAAGCCGTTATAATTTATAATTTGTTTAATATGTGATCAAAGTTACCAGAGTGTAACTGAACTGGGTCACAATGTCTGAAATAGTTCATAGCATCCTGTTGGTTATGATTATCATAAAGATTATTAATTAATGAATTACACAAACACCAGACACCTCCAACAGCAGTCATTAACTTATTTATTATATACTGAATTTACAAAATGAAAAGTAAAAGCGACACTTGAATAAACAGTATCGTACTTTTATTTTTTACGTTTTGAAAAGCGGTCCACTGTACACAAGGCTGATGAAGTTTAGAACCTTTTAAAAAACACCCAGAATCTAAAGTGGACTTTCCGTGCCGGGGCACATGAGTAAGGTGGACGCCGGTTTGGAAACAACCCCTTTACTGCCACTGAGACGCAGGGAAATCAGCTTAGCCATAATAACACCCAGATTTCTACTGGTACATGAGGGGGAAGAGAGGGTAGAAAAGTAACTGATAATAATCCACCATCTTGTGCTTCTACATGCTTATTATGAGAATGGTCCTACTACAGTCTATAGCAACTAAACATTGCTCTCTCTCAATGTTTCTAACCCATACACTTATGGTGCTTTAAAATAACTCACAGGGCACATTTAACAGTTGATCTCCACCATCGTTTAAATGGAGCCAAATATGGAGCCTTTGGATATAAAAACAACGTTTGTTGGATGATCTCTGTGGCCTTTCACCCAATCTTCATCTATTCCCTGACCCTTGACCTCTAATCCCTGACACTGAGATCAGAGTTCACTCCAGGTTGTAGCTACCCCTAACCACAGATCTAGGATCAGATAAGCCTTCATCAATCTGAAGGTTAACCAGAAAGGTGATTAATAAATCTGACTGTATCAATGGTTAGGGGAGACTTGGACCTCCTCAGAGATTATCCTGTCCAGGAACACAGCTCTCAGATCAGTCTCTCTGTGCAGTACAGAACACTAACGTGTTTTAAGGACAGCACTTTGTCATGTTTAAACTTTACAAGGCATTTAAGGGTCCCATTCAACAGGTCCCAAAGTTGAACTGTCATATCTTAAACGGTCATATAGAAATAGCAAGTCATCTAATGGTTATTTAAAGTTGAAATCCCTCCCGTTGGATTTGGTACCGTGAGGAGGGTACATCTCACCAGTTCTTTGTTATCAAACCATTTCCACTAACGTCATTTTCAGACAAAGATTAAAAAAATACAGCTAACAGAATGGAGATACTTTACACTTTGCCAAATTATAAGGAAGCGTTAAACATCGCTGTCGTCTAAACATGTCCATTAGTCGTTGAACACCTGTGGGAGGGTTGGTGAAGAGAGAAGTTCCTTGAATGTTTTCCAAGGAATTCCTTGGATATTTGATGAGCCAATGTAAAACACAGTGGTATTCTTTACCCCAGTCTACAGAGAGTAGCATGACATATTCCTATAGCAGACTGTCATAACCCTGACCCTCAATACAATCTCATTTAACAAATGGAAACAACAAATAAATTAAAACAATGGTGAATTCAACCATTGCCATTAACATGGTGATTTGTAACCATGACAACCAAGATATCTTTTTTAAAGAACGCAAAAAAAGAAAGTCAATCTCTTCGGTTTGGAATGGAATTCTTACAGTATCGTAAAACATGAACCTTCATTGTCATTGGATGATATGATGCAAGGTATCGTACAGGGAAGGGTAGATAGGAGAGTAATGTAAATACTTCAGGTTTGAGTAGAGTATAGCATTTCCCCTTTAGAACAGAAAAAACAGGCCAGTCCACAGTATTGACAGATGCCCACGCAGCCCTGGGTGTGTGTGAGGAGGGTGGAGATGCGTGAGTGTGGGAGTGTGTGTGTGTGTGTGCGTGTGCGTGTGTTTGTGGAGGGAGGAGGTCAAAGGCTTTCCTGAAGGGCCACCCTGCTCTCTCCCTACACCCATAGGTGGATGGTAACAGAAGGCATGCCGAATTGAGAGAGGGTGTATATGGAAACTCCCCTGGCCAAAGGATGGGGGAAGCCATAAGGAGAGGGGTAGACTAGGGCAGACATGGGGCTGTGGGGATAGTTGGAGATGTTTGGGGCAAATCAGTAATGTGGGGCAACAGAGCAGATACAGGAGCATTGGAGGGTAGTGTAGTGACAGGTTGGGGTAGCACAGGGCAGATAGGTCATGTTGAGGTCAGTTTAAGGGCAGCGGTGTTAGAAGGTCTTCCTGTGGATGGCCCGTGCTCTGTCCTCCTCATACTCCTTCTTACTGACCCACATTTTCTTAAAGGTGTCCAACGACGCCAGGATGGAGCCACTACACAGAACACAACAGAGGGAGGAGAGGAGAGGGGGATTAGGGAATAGAGAGATGTGTGACTGTGAGTGAGTCTGTGTGTGGTAATCTCTTACCCGATCCACGTGGAGTAGAGCCTCTCCTGAGGGGCGGAGATCTGGACAGGAAACACAGAGAGAAACAGGAAGTCAGCCGGGGCTTGTTGAGGAGACATCCTGCCCACACATGCTAAAAACATCAGATTCATATAGTAACATGCTGTCATGACTCTCCTGGTTGAGGATCAAAGGCCTCAGATCATCTTGGCAAATAGCTGACAACAACCAGACCCCTCCTACCCACAGAAGAGGGGGGGCTGGGCCGGTTTTGACACCTCAACACTTAGGCAGGAGGGGAATGTCTCCCTTGCTCTTCAGTATTGGTAAAGGAATGTGCTTTGTCTCCAGAATACTTTTGCCGCCAAAACTTTTACTTCCAAAAAGTGAACACTGGATCAATATTTCCAACATCAGAATGTGGGGAATGGTCAGTGGGGATCTAAAGAATAATCATGTCATATTGTTTATTATTTTGTGATGTCATTAAGGATGGTATCAAGAACATACTGTAATTTGGAAAGTATACACATTCTATCTGTCAAGTCTTCATCCAATACGTTGTGTATAAGAAATGAAGAACAATGATGAAAGTATTTTTGTTAAGATTGGAATGTGATTTTAGTTTCCTAATGAGGTCATTGTTTTTCATTTAAACTATGCACAGTAAGTAGCCACGCCCCAAGTGAGCTCAGAGATCGTGTCAGGAAGTAGGAACGCCCCTTTTACCAAGAGGGCATAAAGGCTTGAAAGACAAATTCACATCAGACCAGAAAGCGTGGAGACGGTAGTCCACACGTTTGAAATGGTTAGAACTTTGAATCTCAACACGAGCTGAAGAAGATAAACTCAATAGACCAGAAAATTGCCAGTCTGCAGCTGTGCGTGTAAAGGGATCTAGAACTTTGACTAAAGACACATTTTTACATTTACATTTTAGTCATTTAGCAGATGCTCTTATCCAGAGCGAGTTACAGTTAGTGAGGGCATACATTTCCCACGAGGTGGGAAGAAGAAAATCCCATCTCAGCCAATCATTAGAATGCATCTGAGTATCTGTTCTATTTGAATGCATCAACGATAATTTGACTCTCTCTTTGTCTCTCCCCCTCCCTCCCTCTTCCTTACCTCTCCCTCTTCTGATAACCAAGCAGTCATGCTGTTAGTCCGCTAGGGACCTTTTCTCATGTATTAAGTGTATGTATTCTGTGTTATTATTTAGTTAGCTAGTAAATAAATAATTAAGCCAATTTGTGTAGTGCTGATTCATAAGTAAAGCTGGGGTTCTTGCGGATCCAAGAATTCTGCTACCGTTCAGAATGAGACTGATAAGAGGTAATGATTAATACGTTGACTGTTTTATACATTTTGATAGGTAACGACATTTAGAGTTTAATTCGGGAGATGGTAACTCTATAAACAACTTATTACGTGGTGCCCCAAATCCTAATGAGTTAATTGTTACATGATTCATTTCATTGAGTAACAATTAAACATAGTTAGTTGATTCGATAAATAACAGTCATCATATTAATGAAAGTCACGTCACGACAATGCTGAGCTCTGGCCAAGAAGAGGTGATAAGCTGGGTCATTAATTACTATACCTTGATCTTCACATCTTTGGGAGCGAGCTTCTTCACTTCGCTTAGTAACCTGTCCCCGAAGCCTGCAGCAGAAAAGACTGTTAGCTAACATTTTGTAGGTTTCCGCAACACTTAGCTAAGGGGCCTTAAACCACATGAGGAAACACCTACTTTCACAACACACTGGTATTAGTTGTTTTTGGTCAGTGTGTGTGTGTGACGTGTGTGTAACCTTTGAGCAGTGTGGATCCTCCAGACAGTACGATGTTGGAGAAGAGTGTGCGTCGGAGGTCCATGTCAGACTTCTGGATGGCGAAGGCCAGCACCTCGTGGATCCCCTCGCTCTCGTCTCCAATCAGGTCTGGCCTGAACAGCAGCTCTGGCGCGCGGAACCTGGCTGGACCAATCTGGACAGGGGGCAGAGGTCAGAGTTAGGGTCAACTGGGTGTCAGAGTGATGTTGTTGATGTTTGTGGTCCTTCAAATGAAAACAAAGGTGTGTGTTTGTATGTGTGTGTGTGTCTGTGTGTGTGTGTGGTGTGTGACTCACATCCAGTGTGCTGCCGTCGGGGAGTGTGTACTGGGCCTTCTCGGTCTCCAGAGTCTCATCCTTCTGGGGGTTCAGGGACAGGTAGCAGGCTCTCTGAGGACAGAAACACACACCCACATTACCAACACATCCCTATTGACAGCTCCTATTGACAGTAGGGCTGGCCAATATATCAAATTAATTTGATTCATTCGAATGTATATTTTTACACGATATTCCAAATGCCTGTATCACATTTCGTCTTTATGAGCGTTTATGTCCGCTTGTTCTCGTGTTGTATTTTTGGTCTCGTCTCCGTCGCTCCTTCTGTGCGAGATGCATGTCTCCGACCCTAACAATGGGAGTTGTTGTCCCAAAGGCAGGAAGGCAGGTGACAAGCTTAGGTAAAAAATAAGCCCATAGAAACACATTGGGCTTATTTTGGACAGATTTTAGCAAGAGTGAAACCTCTCACTTTGCCTCTTGCTCTATGGTTTACACACACCAAGCTCCTCCCCCGGCCTCTCACGCCAACAAAGTTGAGAGATCACATCTTACTCTCTGACAAGCGGTTTCAACTCGCTATTTGCATTTGTGGTTTGGTCCAACAGAATCGGTCATATGGACACCAAAACACATTGAGACATTATTTTACTGTAATAGAGGAGAAGTTAACTTTTCTAACGATACCCTTCTTATGTCTCAACTACTCAAATTGTGCGCAGAGCAGACACTACTAAAACGGGAGTATCAATGAAAATTGATTCTGGAAAATGCATGCTCAGTTTGTCGTGCGCAGCACTGGCGTACGCCACTAGCAGCATTTTAGCCAATGACTGTTATACTAGCAAGTCTGTGTTTTATAAATGTGCAATTAGCATAAAACACAATTATATAAGGAATTGGCAACTCGTTCTCATTCTGAGAAATAAGGTAGGCCACTTGATTTCAACATCTGAACAAAGTGGACAGGTTAGCATGCTGTTCAAACAGTTGGAGACTGACAGAAGGGTGTGTTCATAACAATTCAACTGTTCTGCCTTGTTAGCTAGCAAATACATCCAAGTTGGCTAATCACTAGCACATGGGCTTGACTGATTGTTGATGAGACCTGTGTTAACTTTCTATAGCCTAATGCCTGCTAAAAGACGTTAGTCATTATGAGTGAATGTGCATTTTGGATGGTTCTAGTTAAATTTTTTAACAATAAAAAACAGGTTGAACTATTTTGATAAAATAATGTAATTATTAGTGGTTCTTATGGTTGTGGAAGGCTTATATTTAGCCTAGGTATAACTTCACAAGCCCTGAATTCATTAGATTATTGCTGACTGTTTGAAATGCAGTGTATTTGACCTTTAAAATTGTACAACAATGCTTATTTAGAGAAAACATAAAAATAAAAAAATAAAAAAGATATATATCGTGAATCGCCCATAAGTTTGAAAAAAATGTAGATATGATTTTTAGGCCA
This sequence comes from Coregonus clupeaformis, assembly GCF_020615455.1. Taxonomy (NCBI): domain Eukaryota; kingdom Metazoa; phylum Chordata; class Actinopteri; order Salmoniformes; family Salmonidae; genus Coregonus; species Coregonus clupeaformis. The sequence continues at coordinate 5,056,881 of NC_059206.1, forward strand.
TATCACCCAGGCCTAATTGACAGCAATTCCTATTGAGCCCTGCATTTTCTTCTAGTTAGGTCACACATGCACACACTGTCCGTCCCGTACCTCTTTGATGGTGCGGACCACCTCAAACTCTGCGGAGGTATGGAAGTCGTAGCCCTCCTTGCGTAGCAGCAGCCGGAGGTAACGGGACACGTCCCTTCCAGCGATGTCCACCCTCATGATGGAGTGGGGAATGGCAAAGCCCTCGTAGATGGGCACCGCATGGGTCACCCCGTCACCCGCATCCAACACCACACCCGTGGTACGCCCTGTCGCATAGCTGGGCCAGAGAAAGGGGCGTGAGTATAACTAACACACAAAAGCGTGCCTGCACACACTAACACACACACACACAAGTATGTACACAAACACACACACTCACAGACTGAGGACTGCCTGCATGGAGATAAAGAGGGCGGGGACATTGAAGGTCTCAAAGAACACCTCAGCCGCCTTCTCCCTGTTCTTACTGGGGTTCAGAGGGGCTTCAGTCAACAGGACAGGGTGCTGGAGGGGAAGAGAGATCCAGTTAGCATGCTAGCCAGAAGGCTGAAAACCGCTTTCTTAGTCATACTAGCTCCCTTGTCTGTTAAATACTTTTCACACATTCTTACAACATCCATCATTTTTATACAATTCAATAAATCAACAAGCCTAACATTTACATTTAATACAATGGTTAACTGTTCACATAGTGAGGAGATTAGAGACATGAAAAGAGGAGGAGGAGAATAAGGAGGTGAGAGGAGAGCCCACCTCCTCTGAGAAGGTCTGCAACTGTTCCTTAGAGTAGACGTACTGCCAGATCCTCTCCATATCGTTCCAGTCCTTCACTATACCATGCTCCATAGGATACCTGACAGACAGCAACCCTCTGTGCTCCTGGGAGGGAGGGAGATAAGAGAAGGGTTAGAGGCTTGTTGAAACAGGCCCCTTCATAGTGTGTGTGTGTGTGTGTGTGTGTAAGACTATGGTATGAAGCCTACCTCTGCTTTGGGTCCAATGAAGAGGTCCCCCTCCAGGGCTCCTGCCATCACGCGCACGTGCTTGGGCCGGCCCACACTGGATCACACACAACAGAACACAAAGTTAGAAACACAACCCCTCGGATACTATCTATCTGAATCACAGCTGTGTGTTATTGATGTAGGATAGGTAAAAATAAAGGTTTTACTAGTTGGGGAAGCAGTATTTGGGGATCTGGTCTCCAGCAAAGCCAGCTTTGACAACACCTGAACCCTGGGGAGAAACAGATGGAGGCAGAGGGAAGATTAGGAGAGAGAGGACAGGAGAGAAAGCTATGACTACTTAAGTTGTCTGTCCCACCCACCACAATTAACACTCCTCTTGTGTGTGTTGGATCATAAGACGCAGCCTGAGGCAGCAGAAGGCATCATCCCTCTCCTTCTGAGACATCACACACATTCCAGCCCCTGTCTGCTGGGTCATGGCAGCATCACTGGGCTTTAACATGCCTAGTCTTTCCTTATAATGAATAGTTATAATGGTTTGAGTACTACTCCAGTAAAACATTAGCATGAAAGGCCTCTGGGCTAATGACAGGGCAACATATGACACAGGTAGTATTATGTTGACAACAACACAACAGTTATCACCTGCAAGGTCGGGTACACTCATTCAGGTTAAATAATCTAGTAAAGCAGCTCATTTTGGAATTAAGTTGTTTATTTCTTGAGTGGTATGCGCTAAGGTGCATTATCAGTGACAGGTGGCGATAGCTAACACTTGCTAACGCTGCTAGCTAATTTCTTACTCGGCCAACGCATTTCGCATAGATGGCTAGCCGTTCGCAAGGTGGGGTTTGTCTCCCGGCGACCCAACTGTGTGTCTAGCCGGTGTTGCAGCTAGTTACCTAGCTAGTGGCTGACGTTAACTGTAAATGTATCATATGAATCTATCTAGCTAGTTATTTTTCCAGAACAGAACGTATGATGGAGACGACACAGGCAAATCAGTGTTTGGAAAAAGAACAACGTTAGCTGGCTAGCTAACTAGCTGGTTCTGCAGCACACACAGCAACATAAATATTTAACAAAGAGACATTCTACTACACGAGGTGTACGTGGAAAGAGCTGGCTAAATGCAACTGGAATATATTAATGAATAGCAAGCTAGTACACTGTATTCAGTAATGTCAGCTATCAAAGCACAGATAGAACAATGAGACAGATATTTCACCGGATGTATAAACGTGAAGCATCCACTTGGCGTTTCCACTCACTACCAAATATGGAAGCCCAATGTGGGAGTAGATTGAAGGAGATGGATTTTGGCCATCATTCTGCAAATGTTCTCCTAGATGAAACATTTGATCTCAATACAGTTTTCTTTTCCAAAAAATATAATCTGTTGTACACTTGACCCTTTGCCCGAAACATTTTTTTTGAATCGCGTTGTTTAGAAGGGGTGCAAAGGCGAAATGAGTTATTGCACATGCGCACTTCAGAGTAGATGTTCCCTAACGGAAATATGTAGATGCATGCTAAAACTGGCCAATCGGATCTCGCCCAACTATTACTATTTTGTTTCCATTGGAAACGACAGGCTGTGGTCTATCTTGGATTAGTTATAAAAATATTCGATCAAAGCTTCCAACACAACACTAGCTAGCTAACCTCCCTGGCTAGTCGTTAGCAAGTTAGCTAGGCAAGGGTGTGGTAGAGTGACATCATACTTACATTATCGATCACAACCGGCTGGTTAGCTATAATGTCATAGGACTCCATGACGAACTGATTGTTGAAGATATGTTTCTATTAATCCTTTGATACAATCTTGCCTATTTGATATTTTAATCATGTAAATAACGCCCCGTCACCGTGGTCTCAAACCACTCGTCGCCACTGCTTGCTTTGATCACAACCTAACCCAGTCAGTATGCGGTTGTCTCTAGAGTAGACAGACAGTGGTAACAGCCAATGGCAATGCTGCCAGCTGGAGCCCACGTGCTAGCTGTCAAACCCAGATTCAGGGTTGTGAGCTTGTGCACTGTTTTTGCCGGCTTGCTTTTCCATAATCATCATTATTATCATCATCACAATCTTTATGAATAAATGTACCTTCAGCTAAATCAACGTTGCCCCCTTTACAAGATGAATAGATGAGCATCAGAGAGGGTGGAAACATAATGTCCATTACATTGTTATGTTTGTTAAATCATGGGTAATTATTAGTGAACAGAAATTATGTAGTTTTTATCTGTCTGTAAATTCCACAACATCCAAAAATGTTCACGTTGGAGAAAAAATATAATTTGCCTTTAAGATAAAGTGTCTGTAACCGGAAGGACTGTTATGTATTTTTGTCCGTCAGTAGGACTGGCAGTGCGAAGATTTTCTATCAATCAAAACTATTTTATTGTCGTTCAACTGTAAGGTACTTCGGGTTTTTTATATAGAGGCATTGTCGAGGTAAGAAACCACTGTCATTATTCAACAACAACTAAAAGTTATGAATTCCTCCACGCTATAGATAGCTAGCTAGTATGGCTTACTGGAGGTAGCTAGTATGGCTACTCTAAACACTTGGCCGTTAGCAAGTATCACAAAGCGATTAAAATGTATGAATGACAAATTGTATGGACATATAATTTTCTGATCCAACTAAAACATAGAAAATATGCATCACAACATTAACTGTAGCTAAGATTAGCTTGCAGTTGTTCACTGGGGCATGTCAGTTAGCTAAGGCCTTTGTAGCCAGTAGCCAGCTAAATTACAAGTTTGGCTGAAAGTGAGTTTGTGAATGCAGAAGAAGCAAGCTGATACAGGCAGTTAGTAAATAAATGCTGTCTGTATTTTAGCCAGATGTAGAGAAACTGAAAGTGTGTGTGTGTGTGTGTGTGTGTGTGTGTGTGTGTGTGTGTGTAGGTCTTGCCTGGCTGGCCCATGGTGAGACGGGGACCTAGAGGAACTGAACAGACTCAACATGGCCTGTGTGGAGGAGCCCCCTGAGAAGTAAGTCTGTGTGTAACCGTGTGTGTGTCTGTGTAACCGTGTGTGCATGTTTGTATTCACCTGTGTCTCCCTCTGTGTGTGTCCAGGCACTGCTGGGTGTGTTTTGCAACAGAGAGAGAGGACCGTGTGGCAGAGTGGGTGAGCCCCTGCAGGTGTAAGGGCTGTACCAAGTGGATCCACCAGGCCTGTCTGCAGCGCTGGCTCGATGAGAAGCAGAAAGGAAACAGTGGAGGAGCCGTCAGCTGCCCTCAGTGTGGCACAGAGTACCACATTGTCTTTCCCAAAATGGGTAACTAACACACACACACACTGCATCATCTTACCCAAGGTGGGATATAGAACAAACACACTCACCAACTAGCACACAAATACACTCTACACACCACAATGAAAGCTCTATTCTGTAGCTTTCATGTCCAGGTGTGTCAGTTAGTTAATGACTGTCTGTATATGTTTGTCGTCTTCCCCGTCCCCCTCCCCTCCCCCCTCCAGGGCCATTGGTGTACTTCCTCCAGCAGGTGGACAGTGCTCTGTCACGGGCCAGTCCATTCACTGCTGCCGGGGTGGTGGTGGGGACAGTCTATTGGTCAGCTGTCACCTATGGAGCTGTGACTGTCATGCAGGTACATGCCCCTTGACTCCTGACCCCTGAACCTTAACCCTGTCATACCCATTATACCCTTACCCTTGTACCCTTACCCCTAACCTTTGACCCATAACTAACACTAACTACTCACTAGTTCAGTAACTAGTTCAGTGAATCCATTGCATACAACAATGCAACTCAAAACACAAGATTCCCAGTTCACCTCTTTCCATCCCTCCCTCTCCCTCTTTCTCCAGGTGGTGGGCCATAAGAAGGGCTTGGATGTGATGGAGAGAGCAGATCCTCTGTTCCTCCTGATGGGTCTACCTACCATCCCTGTGATGCTTGTCCTGGGCAAGATGATCCGCTGGGAGGACTACATACTGAGGCTGTGGCAGAGACACTCCTCTAAACTACAGCTGCTATTGCCAGGTACACACACACTGGTGTATGGCTGTCTGTCTGGTGTATGGCTGTCTGTCTGGTGTATGGCTGTCTGTCTGGTGTATGGCTGTCTGTCTGGTGTATGGTTAACTCTAGAGAGAAGATGTTTAGGTTTAGTAAATGTTACAGCATATAGTACATTCTGCAAAGAAATGCATATTATTAAAAAAAAGTTTTAAAAATCTCACCCCCTCCCTCCCAGGTATAGGTCGTCCATTGCCCCGTGTGCCAGCTGATGCGGGTAATGGAGGGGACCACCTGTCAGTGTCTCGTACTCTGTGTGGAGCTCTCATCTTCCCCTCTGTAGCCAGCCTGGTGGGACGACTGATCTTCAGTAGGGTACCCTCATCTCTGCAACGCACCGTTCTGGTGAGGGAATAGTGTTTGTGTATTTGTACAGTATGTCTCAAGGCTGGGGTGGCATGTGTTTTATGCTTGTCTCTTTCTCTCTCTGTGTTGTAGGGTGGTATAGCATTTGTGGTGATGAAGGGAGTGTTGAAGGTGTATTTCAAACAGCAGCAGTACCTTATTCAGGCCAACCGCCACATCCTCAACTACCCCGAGAGAGGGAGGGACGGAGAGAGGGAGGGACAGGGCGAGGGAGGAGAGGACGACACGGAGGACAGCGGAAACTAGTGAATGCAACACTCTCCTTAACCATAGAGGGGGAGGGAGGGAGAAGTAGAGGGGAGATAGTTAGAGTTAGGCACACAACGACAGCAGAAACGATTGACAGCCTCCCAGAATCCTCTATTCCCAATCGCAATGTAGTTTTATTTAACTCAGACAAGGGGTGTGTTTAGGAGGTGCATTACGTTTCCAAACAGAGAACTTGTCCAATAGGAATGCAATTCTTAGTTTTGTGTTTGACATTCTTTCTCCCATTTGTGTCTCCTGAATGCAACCCAGCTCTGCTATTTGCATTGTAAGATATCCACCAAACCATGACTGTATGTGTGAGCGTGTGTGTACACTGTAGAGCCCATGCTATTTTATTTGCCTGTATGAATGAATTGGCTAATAAAGTGATATGATTGTTAAATACTGCAGTCTCTCTGTTTGATGTGATTGATTAGGATCCCCATTAGCTGACGCCAATGGCGACAGCTAGTCTTACTGGGGTCCAACACATAACAAAAAAGACAATTGACAAAATACTTTTCAATTTGCATACATTTAAAAACATGAACATGTAGTGTGTGTGTGCATCTGTCAGTTACACATACATGTCCGTACATACACACAACAAGTAGGTCACATGGGGGAGAGACGTTGTGCCCTGAGGTGTTGCTATATTTTTATTTTTTAAACCAGGTTTGCTGTTCATTTGTGCTATATAAGATGGAAGGGAGTTCCATGAACTCATGGCTCTGTATAATACTGTACGTTTCCTTGAATTTGTTCTGGACCTGTGGGGGCATGTCTAGTGGGGTAAGTGTGTGTGTAAGTTGACTATGCAAACAGTTTCTTATAAAAACAAGAAATGACGCAGTCAGTCTTTCCTCAACTCTTAGCCAAGAGAGACTGGCATGCATTGTATTAATATTAGCCCTCTGATTACAATGAAGAGCAAGACCTGCGGCTCTGTTCTGGGCCAGCTGCAGCTTAACTAGGTCTTTCTTTGTAGCACTTGACCATACGACTGGACAATAATGATAAGGTAAAACTAGAGCCTGCAGGACTTGCTTTATGGAGTGTGGCGTCAAAACAGCAGAGTATCTCTTTATTACGGACAGACCTCTCCCCATCTTTACAACCATTGAATCTATGTGTTTTGACCATGACAGTTTACAATCTAAGGTAACACCAAGTAATTTAGTCTCAACTTGTTCAACAGTCACACCATTCATTACCAGATTCAGCTGAGGTCTAGAACTTAGGGAATGATTTGTACCAAATACAATGCTCTTAGTTTTAGAGATGTTCAGGACCAGTTTATTACTGGCCACCATTCCAAAACAGACAGCAACTCTTTGTTAAGTGTTTCAGTAACTTCATTAGCTGTGGTTGCTGATGCATATATAGTTGAATCATCAGCATATATGGACACACATGCTTTGTTTAATGCCAGTGGCAGGTCATTGGTAAAAATACAAAAGAGTAGAGGGCCTAGAGAGCTGCCCTGCGGTAAACCACACTTTACATGTTTGACATTAGAGAAACTTCCATTAAAGAAAACCCTCTGAGTTCTATTAGATAGATAGCTCTGGATCCAAGATATGGCAGAGGTTGAAAAGCCATAACACATAAGTTCTCAACAACAGGTTATGGTCAATAATATCAAAGGCTGCACTGAAATCTAACAGTACAGCTCCCACAATCTTATTATCCATTTCTTTTCATTTGTGTCAGTGCAGTACATGTTGAGTGCCCTTCTCTATAAACATGCTGAAAGTCTGTTGTTAATTTGTTTACAGAGAAAAATTTGGTAAAACACATTTGCTAAGAGTTGGCAGCAAGCTGGTAGGTCTGCTGTTAGAACCAGTAAAGGCGCTTTACCACTATTTGGTAACATAATGACTTTGGCTTCCTTCCAGGCCTGAGGACAAAGACTTTCGTCTTGGCACATATTTAATATATGACAGATAGGAGTGGCTATAGAGTCAGCTACCATCATCAGTAGCTTTTCATCTAGCTACTGAGCCAGGAGGTTTGTCATTGTTGATCGATACAGATATTTTTTCCACCTCTCCTTCTCTGAGGTGGAAACATATTTTTGAGGAAAGGAAGCGATCATTGTTTAGAAAAAATAACTATGACCAATGGCATCTCGGTAACTGCATGTGAGTTACCTCCTCCTTCATCGCTATTGGACAATATTCACTCTTTGATCGTTGATTGGACGACATCGTTGCAACGCTTTTTCAAGCTTTTTATTTTATTTTGTTGCGGATGTTTTGGGTCCAATCGAAAAATCAGGAAACGGGTGTATTTAGCTAGCTGACTTAAGCCGAGTAGCTAAATAACCAAAACGATCATGAAGAGAGTCACTCTGTTTGTCAACGGAACTTCTTCCAATGGCAAGGTAAGCAAGTTGCCGAGAAACCTGTCCTATCCGATCTCGTTCTATATCAACGGCAGCACAGATAACATCTCTGCATAGCTACTGCTGTAGCTAGCTAGCTACATCTCATCTGACTACAGTAGGTACGCTAGGTTGCCAGCAGTTTCCTCATTTGTCAGTGTACATCGCCAGATATGGTGTATTTTGTCGCATGGTTGTCATCATCTGTATCTGTGTGCGTCGTGTGTATTTTGCCGCAGGTGGTGGCGCTGTATGGATCACTGACAGACCTGCTATCCGTCGCTAGCAGTAAACTGGGAATCCGAGCCTCCAGCGTTTATAACGGGACAGGCGGTCTTATAGACGACATAACGCTCATAAGGCGAGTTCAAAATTGGCGACATAGCATAACTACTCTGCTAGCTAGGCAGGACAAAGTTATGTTCACTGCTAACATTATCAGCGTGTGTGTGTTCTGCAGGGATGATGATGTGCTGTATGTGTCTGAGGGAGACTCATTTGATGGTAAGTTGACTACAACCTCTCAACAGGTCTGACAGCTCTATTGGGAGGTACAGTGTGGGATATTCTGTGCTTCTGTCTGGGTGGGATGTAGGTGGGATGTACTTGCTATCTGTATGACTTCCCTCAGATGTGAGTAAGACAAAGTGTGCAGACCCCCAGGATGACCCTGGCGGTCCAGACTGGTTCCAGACTCACACTGATTGGCTGACGCTCAATGTTGGGGGTTGCTGCTTCACCACCACACGGTAACCATGACAACCTCAGTCTCTCTTAACTCCATTCTATTGATGCACATAACACATAACATGTGTGGTGTGTGTTCTCTCCTCAGGAGCACGCTGGTCAGTAAACAGCCAGAGAGCATGCTGGCCCACATGTTCAGAGACAAAGGTGATGACGTCACTCCCACAATGCACCATTTTACATTTACATCATTTAGCAGACGCTCTTATCCAGAGCGACTTACAAATTGGTGTATTCAACTTATGATAGCCAGTGGGACAACCACTTATTTTTAGTTTTTTTATGGTGGGGAGGGGGAGGGGGGATTACTTTATACTATTCCAGGTATTCCTTAAAGAGGTAGGGTTTCAAGTGTCTCCGGAAGGTGGTCAGTGACTCTGCTGTCCTGGCGTCGTGGGGGAGCTTGTTCCACCATTGGGGTGCCAGAGCAGCAAATAGCTTTGACTGGGCTCAGCGGGAACTGTGCTTCCGTAGAGGTAGGGGAGCTAGCAGGCCAGAGGTGGATGAACGTAGTGCCCTCGTTTGGGTGTAGGGTCTGATCAGAGCCTGAAGGTAAGGAGGTGCCGTTCCCCTCACAGCTCCGTAGGCAAGCACCATGGTCTTGTAGTAGACGCAAGCCTCAACTGGAAGCCAGTGGAGTGTGCGGAGGAGCGGGGTGACATGAGAGAACTTGGGAAGGTTGAACACCAGACGGGCTGCAGCGTTCTGGATAAGTTGTAGGGGTTTAATGGCACAGGCAGGGAGCCCAGCCAACAGCAGTAATCCAGACGGGAGATGACAAGTTCCTGGATTAGGACCTGTGCCGCTTTCTGTGTAAGGTAGGGTCGTACTCTGCGAATGTTGTAGAGCATGAACCTGCAGGATCGGGTCACCGCTTTGATGTTAGCGGAGAACGACAGGGTGTTGTCCAGGGTCACGCCAAGGTTCTTTGCACTCTGGGAGGAGGACACAATGGAGTTGTCAACCGTGATGGCGAGATCATGGAGCGGGCAGTCCTTCCCCGGGAGGAAGAGCAGCTCCGTCTTGCCGAGGTTCAGCTTGAGGTGGTGATCCGACATCCACACTGATATGTCTACCAGACATGCAGAAATGCGATTCGCCACCTGGTTATCAGAAGGGGGAAAGGAGAAAATTAATTGTGTGTCGTCTGCGTAGCAATGATAGGAGAGACCATGTGAGGATATGACAGAGCCAAGTGACTTGGTGTATAGAGAGAATAGGAGAGGGCCTAGAACTGAGCCCTGGGGGACACCAGTGGTGAGAGCACGTGGTGCGGAGACAGATTCTTGCCACGCCACCTGGTAGGAGCGACCTGTCAGGTAGGACGCAATCCAAGAGTGAGCAGCGCCGGAGAGGGCGGAGAGGAGGATCTGATGGTTCACAGTATCAAAGGCAGCAGATGGGTCTAGAAGGATAAGAGCAGAGGAGAGATAGTTAGCTTTAGCAGTGCGGAGAGCCTCCGTGACACAGAGAAGAGCAGTCTCAGTTGAATGACCAGTCTTGAAACCTGACTGGTTTGGATCAAGAAGATCATTATGAGAGAGATAGCAGGAGAGTTGGCTAGAGACGGCACGCTCAAGAGTTTTGGAGAGAAAAGAAAGAAGGGATACTGGTCTGTAGTTGTTGACATCTGAGGGATCGAGTGAAGGTTTTTTGAGGAGGGGTGCAACTCTCGCTCTCTTTAAGACGGAAGGGACATGGCCAGCGGTCAAGGATGAGTTGATGAGCGAGGTGAGGTAAGGGAGAAGGTCTCCGGAAATGGTCTGGAGAAGAGAGGAGTGGATAGGGTCAAGCAGGCAGGTTGTTGGGCGGCCGGCCGTCGCAAGTCGCAAGATTTCATCTGGAGAGAGAGGGGAGAAAGAAGTCAAAGCATAGGGTAGGGCAGTGTGAGCAGGACCAGCGGTGTCATTTGACTTAATAAATGAGGATCGGATGTCGTCAACCTTCTTTTCAAAATGGTTGACGAAGTCATCCACAGAGAGGGAGGAGGAGGAGGAGGATTCAGCAGGGAGGAGAAGGTGGCAAAGAGCTTCCTAGGGTTAGAGGCAGAGGTTTGAAATTTAGAGTGGTAGAAAGTGGCTTTAGCAGCGTAAACAGAGGAAGAGAATGTAGAGAGGAGGGAGTGAAAAGATGACAGGTCCGCAGGGAGTCTAGTTTTCCTCCATTTCCGCTCGGCTGCCCGGAGCCCTCTTCTGTGAGCTCGCAATGAGTCGTCAAGCCACGGAGCAGGAGGGGAGGACCGAGCCGGCCGGGAGGATAGGGGACATAGAGAGTCAAAAGATGCAGAAAGGGAGGAGAGGAGGGAGAAGGATTTAGCAGAGGGAAGAGATGATAGGATGGAAGAGGAGAGAGTAGCGGGAGAGAGAGAGCGACGGTTGCGACGGCACATTACCATCTGAGTAGGGGCAGAGTGAGTAGTGTTGGAGGAGAGCGAGAGAGAAAAGGATACAAAGTAGTGGTCGGAGACTTGTAGGGGAGTTGCAGTAAGATTAGTAGAAGAACAGCATCTAGTAAAGATGAGGTCAAGCGTATTGCCTGCCTTGTGAGTAGGGGTGGACGGTGAGAGGGTGAGGTCAAAAGAGGAAAGGAGTGGAAAGAAGGAGGCAGAGAGAAATTAGTCAAAGGCAGACGTAGGGAGGTTAGTCACCCAGAACTGTGAGGGGTGAGCCATCCTCAGGAAAGGAACTTATCAAGGCGTCAAGCTCATTGATGAACTCTCCAAGGGAACCTGGAGGGCGATAAATGACAAGGATGTTAAGCTTGAATGGGCTAGTGACTGTGACAGCATGGAATTCAAATGAGGAGATAGACAGATGGGTCAGGGGGAAAAGAGAGAATGTCCACTTGGGAGAGATGAGGATTCCTGTTCCACTGCCGCGCTGACCAGATGCTCTCGGGGTATGCGAGAACACATGGTTAGACGAGGAAAGAGCAGTAGGAGTAGCAGTGTTTTCTGTGGTAATCCATGTTTCCGTCAGCGCCAAGAAGTCGAGGGACTGGAGGGTAGCATAGGCTGAGATGAACTCTGCCTTGTTGGCCGCAGAACGGCAGTTCCAGAGGCTGCCAGAGACTTGGAACTCCACGTGGGTCGTGCGCGCAGGGATGGCCTGTGCAGAGAGGAGAGAACAGGGATAGACAGATACAGTGGGGAGAACAAGTATTTGATACACTGCCGATTTTGCAGGTTTCCCTACTTACAAAGCATGTAGATGGTATTTGATGTATCAAATACTTATGTCATGCAATAAAATGCAAATTAATTACTTAAAAATCATACAATGTGATTTTCTGGATTTTTGTTTTAGATTCCGTCTCTCACAGTTGAAGTGTACCTATGATAAAAATTACAGACCTCTACATGCTTTTGTAAGTAGGAAAACCTGCAAAATCGGCAGTGTATCAAATACTTGTTCTCTCCACTGTACATAGTTGACAGGCTACAGAAAAAGGCTACAATAATGCAAAGGAGATCAAAATGAAATGAACTAAACATCTGGGAGAGCGAGAGATCGGGGCCTCCCTCACTTACGTTTCACTGAAACACTCAAATATAACTCTCTCAACTTCCACTTTAGAAATTATAATTGTTGTAAATATCTACACACACACACACCACTCACTGCCTGTCTCCTCCACCCATTATTCATGTCCCAAATTCCTGGTGTGTGTGTGTGTGTGTGTAGATGTGTGGGGTAATAAGCAGGACTCTCAGGGTGCCTACCTAATAGACAGGAGTCCAGGCTACTTTGAACCCATCCTCAACTACCTGAGACACGGACAACTCATCATCAATGACGGCATCAACCCACTGGGTATGCCACATACACACAACGTACACACCGGACTTACACACACACACACAAATAGCTACTTCATCTCTTTCTCTGTCTCAGGAGTCCTGGAGGAGGCTCGGTTCTTCGGCATTGAGCAGCTGGCTGAGCAATTGGAGACCCTGATCAAGGTTTGTGTGTGTGTGAATACCGTAAGTGTGCATGAGGCTTGTCTATCCTAACTAAACCATATTTTCTCCTACCCAGAGTTCCCAGCCCGCTGATGACCACTCCCCTCTAACCAGGAAGGAGTTTGTGCGTTTCCTGTTGGCCACACCCACCAAGTCAGAGCTGCGCTGTCAGGTAGCAGACACACACACACACCAAAACGTATCTGTTTTCAGTGGCTATGATCTATCTTGTCTTACACTGTCCTCTTTGATTGCTCTCTATCACACACACAGGGTCTGAACTTCAGTGGTGCAGACCTGTCTCGTCTGGACCTGCGCTACATCAACTTTAAGATGGCCAACCTGAGAGCTGCCAACCTCACTCACGCCAACCTCAGTGGTGCCAACCTGGAGCGGGCAGACCTGTCCTCAGCTTGCCTCGACGTGAGTGTAAATGCATAGTGTTACTATGTGCGTGTGTGTTTTAGGGAGCTAACCTACAGGGTGTTAAGATGCTGTGTTCTAATGTGGAGGTATGTGTGTGTTTTAGGGGGCTAACCTACAGGGTGTTAAGATGCTGTGTTCTAATGCGGAGGTATGTGTGTGTTTTAGGGAGCTAACCTACAGGGTGTTAAGATGCTGTGTTCTAATGTGGAGGTATGTGTGTGTTTTAGGGAGCTAACCTACAGGGTGTTAAGATGCTGTGTTCTAATGTAGAGGTATGTGTGTGTTTTAGGGGGCTAACCTACAGGGTGTTAAGATGCTGTGTTCTAATGCGGAGGTATGTGTGTGTTTTAGGGAGCTAACCTACAGGGTGTTAAGATGCTGTGTTCTAATGTGGAGGTATGTGTGTGTTTTAGGGAGCTAACCTACAGGGTGTTAAGATGCTGTGTTCTAATGTGGAGGTATGTGTGTGTTTTAGGGAGCTAACCTACAGGGTGTTAAGATGCTGTGTTCTAATGCGGAGGTATGTGTGTGTTTTAGGGAGCTAACCTACAGGGTGTTAAGATGCTGTGTTCTAATGCGGAGGTATGTGTGTGTTTTAGGGGGCTAACCTACAGGGTGTTAAGATGCTGTGTTCTAATGCGGAGGTATGTGTGTGTTTTAGGGAGCTAACCTACAGGGTGTTAAGATGCTGTGTTCTAATGTGGAGGTATGTGTGTGTTTTAGGGGGCTAACCTACAGGGTGTTAAGATGCTGTGTTCTAATGTGGAGGTATGTGTGTGTTTTAGGGAGCTAACCTACAGGGTGTTAAGATGCTGTGTTCTAATGCGGAGGGAGCGTCTCTGAGAGGGTGTAACTTTGAGGACCCTGCTGGAGTCAAAGCCAACATGGAGGGTAACACACACACAATTATTTTGGCCTTGACTGGAACACACGCACTTGGATTGTAAGGACGAGCAAGGTTCAATACCTGTTCGGTCATACTTGGATTTCTATTGATTTATATATTGTGTGTGTTAGGTGCCAACCTAAAGGGGGTGGACATGGAGGGTAGTCAGATGACAGGTATCAACCTGCGAGTCGCCACACTGAAGAACGCCAAGCTGAAAAACTGCAACCTGAGAGGAGCTACACTGGCTGGCACAGACCTGGAGGTAAACACACACACACACACACTCACAACAGCTCTCAAACATTGCTCCCTCCCGCTCTCTCTTTCCCCCTCTCTCTCAGAACTGTGACCTGTCTGGATGTGATCTACAGGAAGCTAACCTTCGGGGCTCCAACGTGAAGGGAGCCATCTTTGAAGAGATGCTGACCCCACTGCACATGTCTCAGAGTGTACGATAACCCCACTGCACATGTCTCAGAGTGTACGATAACCCTACTGCACATGTCTCAGAGTGTACGATAACCCTACTGCACATGTCTCGGAGTGTATGATAACCCTACTGCACATGTCTCAGTGTACGATAACCCTACTGCACATGTCTCGGAGTGTACAATAACCCTACTGCACATGTCTCGGAGTGTACGATAACCCTACTGCACATGTCTCGGAGTGTACGATAACCCTACTGCACATGTCTCAGTGTACGATAACCCTACTGCACATGTCTCGGAGTGTACGATAACCCTACTGCACATGTCTCGGAGTGTACGATAACCCTACTGCACATGTCTCGGAGTGTACGATAACCCTACTGCACATATCAGAGCGTACGGTAACCCTACTGCACATGTCTCAGATATCCCTACTGCACTACTCCACTGAACCCCACACACACACACTCTTGGTCCCTAAGTCATTCCGCCCAACCCCCTGTGTAGCTCACCACTGATTTTGATTTCTCAGAAGAGACTAGTTGTCCAATACTATATAAACCCTTAGTAGTCACGTAGCTACCCCACGGGCCCTAGCCAGTGTGTTGGTGTCCTGGCCTTGTCTGAGGGCAGTGGTTGTTCCTCTGACATGAGGAGCGAATGTGAAATGAGACCCAGGAATGTTTTAGATCTAGGTTCTAGTACACACGATTGTATATATGGCGTAAAAGGTTCTACGTGTTTGTAAAATGATACATGTATTTTGAAGGTAGATTCAGCATTGTACAAAGTACCCCACAGATTCGGACAGACTTCCGCAACAACAAACGGTATGAGGCGTGAGGCTAAACTTCTCCGCTGTTTTGGTCTCGCAGCTATCACGTTGCAGCAGCGTGCACATGAGTTTATCTACAATATCTGAGGTTCATGTCAAAAGTTATATGCCTGAGTCTCACTTTAATGGGTCCACGTGTACATTATCCTACATGGGCCATCTTCTCCATGCCTGGTGTTGGATTTCCATCACATGGTGCTACACTACACATTGTGAAAATTGTTGGTATTTTTGTATCTCATCATGCTATCACTGTATAATTACTGTTTTATCATGTATTTTTACAATAAAGGTTTTAGCCTGTTTTTAGTATCTAGTTGTGTTTTTATGTCAACAGCTCCTCTCTAAGTGATCCACACGCATATTTGGCACGCTTTACCTTCGGAAACTTGAGTTAAAGAGACAACATTTGGAAGGATGGCTCCGGCAGACTAGACACACATAAAGTGATGCACACGTACAAGGGTGTGTAGGGTAACTGGAATGTACTTCATTGTGAAGGTTTTGGTTTGAAACCTGCCTTTAGGGACAAACCCAAAAAAAGTTATACAGCTGTACCATTTAGAGCATCTTGACTGGCTGCATCACTGCTTGGTATGGCAATAGCACCGCCCTCATTCGCATGACCCTACAGAGGGTGGTGCGTACAGCCCAGTACATCACTGGGGCCGAGCTTCCTGCCATCCAGGACCTCTATATCAGGCAGTGTGAAAGGAAGGCCCAGAAAGTCGTTAAAGACTCCAACCACCCGAGTCATAGTCTGTTCTCTCTGCTTCTGCACAGCAAGTGGTACCGGTGCATCAAAGTCTGACACCCAACAGGCTCCTAAACAGCTTCTATCCCCATGCCATAAGACTGCTAAATAGCTAACAAAATGGGTTGTTGACCTTTTTTTTTTCTTATTCTTATTTTTGCACTGTCTCTATACACACTCACAGGGCCCTACACACTACGCACACTCACTCCATAATTTGCTCACACACACATAATATACACATACATTTACACACCCACTCACATACAATCATCATATACGCTGCTGCTACTCTGTTTATCATATATCCTGATGCCAAGTCACCTAAACCTACAGTGGCTTGCGAAAGTATTCAACCCCCTTGGCATTTTTCCTATTTTGTTGCCTTACAACCTGGAATTAAAATGGATTTTTGCTGGGTTTGTATCATTTGATTTACACAACATGCCTACCACTTTGAAGATGCAAAATATTTTTTATTGTGAAATAAACAAGAAATAAGACAGAAAAAACAGAACTTGAGCGTGCATAACTATTCACCCCCCAAAGTCAATACTTTGTAGAGCCACCTTTTGCAGCAATTACAGCTGCAAGTCTCTTGGGGTATGTCTCTATAAGCTTGGCACATCTAGCCACTGGGATTTTTGCCCATTCTTCAAGGCAAAACTGCTCCATCTCCTTCAAGTTGGATGGGTTCCGCTGGTGTACAGCAATCTTTAAGTCATACCACAGATTCTCAATTGGATTGAGGTCTGGGCTTTGACTAGGCCATTCCAATAAATTTAAATGTTTTTTAACCACTCGAGTGTTGCTTTAGCAGTATGCTTAGGGTCATTGTCCTGCTGGAAGGTGAACCTCCATCCCAGTCTCAAATCTCTGGAAGGCTGAAAAAGGTTTCCCTCAAGAATTTCCCTGTATTTAGCGCCATCCATCATTCCTTCAATTCTGACCAGTTTCCCAGTCCCTGCCGATAAAAAACACTGTGGTGATGGTGTTCTCGGGGTGATGAGAGGTGCTGGGTTTGTGCCAGACATAGCGTTTTCCTTGATGGCCAAAAAGCTCAATTTTAGTCTCATCTGACCAGAGTCCCTTCTTCCATATGTTTGGGGAGTCTCCCACATGTCTTTTGGCGAACACCAACCGTGTTGGCTTATTTTCTTCATTAAGCAATGGCTTTTTTCTGGCCACTCTTCCGTAAAGCCCAGCTCTGTGGAGTGTACGGCTTAAAAGTGGTCCTATGGACAGATACTCCAATCTCCGCTGTGGCACTTTGCAGCTCCTTCAGGGTTATCTTTGGTCTCTTTGTTGCCTCTCTGATAAATGCCCTCCTTGCCTGGTCTGTGAGTTTTGGTGGGCAGCCCTCTCTTGGCAGGATTGTTGTGGTGCCATATTCTTTCCATTTTTTAATAATGGATTTAATGGTGCTCTGTGGGATGTTCAAAGTTTCTGATATTTTTTTATAACCCAACCCTGATCTGTACTTCTCCACAACTTTGTCTCTGACCTGTTTGGAGAGCTCCTTGGTCTTCATGGTGCTGCTTGCTTGGTGGTGCCCCTTGCTTAGTGGTGTTGCAGACTCTGGGGCCTTTCAGAACAGGTGTATGTATACTGTGATCATGTGACTCTTAAATTGCACACAGGTGGACTTTATTTAACTAATTGTGTGACTTTGAAGGTAATTGGTTGCACCAGATCTTATTTAGGGGCTTCATAGCAAAGGGGGTGAATACATATGCATGCACCACTTTTCCGTTATTTATTTTTTAGAATTTCTTGAAAAAGTTATAATTTTCATTCCACTTCACCAATTTGGACTATTTTGTGTAAGTCCATTACATGAAATCCAAATATAAATCAATTTAAATTACAGGTTGTAATGCAACAAAATAGGAAAAAAGCCAAGGGGGATGAATACTTTTGCAAGGCAATGTATCTACCTCTATTGATCCAGTATCCCTGCACATTGTAAATATGGTACTGGAATTTACCCTGTATATATTATGCTTCCTTACTTTATCATGTTCTTCTTATTTTTATATATTGTGTGTTTTTTTCTACCTTGTTATTTTTTATATTACATTGTTATTGATTTTTGCATTGTTGGGGTTAGAGCGTGCAAAAAAGGCATTTCACTGTGCATGTGACATTAAAACTTGAAATTTGAAACATGAAAACCACAAGCTTCATCTTACTGTGGCGCTTGCTGTAATTCCCTCTGTATGCAGAAGAGGACAGTAGTCTCTCAGTATCTGTGGCCAGGACTGGTCTCTCTCTCAAAGCAGATGTCAAACACCTGCCCTTACAGAAAAGTCCTACAGGATTCCTTGAGGAATTGTTGCCTTTGTGAGATTTTTCTGCTGGGTTTTCCTTTAGCAGTTTTCCTAACTTTTTTGTAAAGATATGTAATCGATCAATCAAGGTCATTTATGAGCTTGGTCCTCACACTTGGTTTCCCAGGTCTAAATCAGATGGTTACTGATGAGGAAAGAATGAAAATGATACGCTCTCTAAATACGCTCTCTAAAATTCTCAGGGTTTGTGGATGAGTGGCTTGAAAAATGATGGCGATAAACAGTCACCTGTCAATCTCATTAGTCCCTTCATGTACCCCCTGTTCACCCACGACTGTGTGGCCTCGGTGTCCACATCACTAAGGACCTATCATGGTCCCAACACAGTTATGAAGAGGGCACGACAGGAGGCTGAAAAGATTTGGCATGGGCCCTCAGATCCTCAAAAAGTTATACTGCTGCACCATTGAGAGCATCTTGACTGGCTGCATCACCGCTTGGTATGGCAACTGCTTGGCACCCTTGGTAAGGCGCTACAGAGGGTTGTGCGTACGGCCCAGTACATCATAGGGGCTGAGTCACCCAAGTCAAAGAGTGTTCTCTCTGCTACTGTATGTCAAGCGGTATCGGAGTGCCAAGTCTGGGACCAAAAGGCTCCTGAACAGCTTCTACCCCCAAGCCATAAGACTGCTGAACAATTAATAAAATGGCTTCCCTGACTATTTGCATTGACCCCCTTTTAATTTGCACTGACTTTCTCGCACCAGCTCACTGGACTCTACCCACACACTCACATATACTACACTGACACTCTAACATACACATACACACACACTACATTCGCTCAAACACACACACAAAGACACACTTTTGCACTATTTCACACTCTTCACATATGCTACTGCTCCTCTGTTTATTATGTATCCTGATTGCCTAGTCACTTTTACCCCTACCTACATGTACATATTACCTCAATTACCTAAACTACCTTGTAACCCTGCACATTGACTCGGTACTGGTACTCCTTATAGGCTCGTTATTTTATTGTGTCAATATTTCCTTTTTTTATATTTTGCCAATTTCTCTTACTTTTTAACTCAGCATTGTTGGGAAAGGGCTCGTAAATAAGCATTTCATGGTAAAGTCTACACATGGTAAAGTCTATTTGGCACATGTGCCAAATACAATTTGATTGATTTGATTTGTTTCTATAGACAAACCACAGAGCTGATTGGATGGATGTGGCTTTCACTAACGACCCATGAATGATGGGGAAGTGCGTGTGTGTTTGTTTCTGTCTGTGTGTTTGTCAGATATGATGGTTAAATGGGGTTGTGGATGGTGGACCCGGTTTGGTGGCATGAGGCTGTGGGGGCGGGACCACAGAGGTGGCCTGTGATCAAATCAGAGGGGGCGATGGCACGGATATGCTAATCAGTGAACACAAACAAACACATCAGGTAAAATGACTGCTCATCAAAGTGCTTGCCTCAGCAAGAACTCTCATGATGTAACTCAACTTCAATTCTTCTTATTTGTTTTCTTCCTATCTTTTAGTAGAATTGAAAATGGCTCCCACCCTTTTACACAAAGCCTGACATACCAAAACAACTAGCTATTTTTGGAGGGGCAGAGACACAAAGTATCTCTCTTCCTCTCTCTCTCTCTCTCTCTCCATCTCGCTGTGGATCATGAATGTGGGCTGTGAAACTGTTATTTTGGTGAGATTCAAATTGTCAGACCCAGTGAACTCCACAATAATAACAGAGTCTTGATACTTGGCTAGATTGTGTGTGTAAAAATGCATGGTAATGCATTGTATTTACAGTGTAGCCTTGAGTGTGGTAGAGAAGCTTTCATTCAGATGACAATCACAGGTTTTCCTGCTCTGTGTGTGGCCTTGTACTTGTGCGTGTTTGTGTACGGGCTCGTGTGTATGTATGCGTGTGTGCATGTATGTGCCCCTTCCCTCCCAACCAAGCAGTACTGAGGGTCAGCGACGCCATTCACAGAGGGATAGCTGGGTAACCCCTGGTTGGTATGTATTGTGGGTACTGGCGTGGCGTGTGTGTGTGAGCGAGACAGAGAGAGGGTGTGCCTGTTGTGGTGTGGGCTGGAGTCCTCAGTTTTGGGGTTAAAGGGTGGGACGCGTTCCATTCCTAAACCCCTCAGGCCTCCTCCCCTCCTTCCTCATGGCCTTGTCTGCTTGAACACTCTCCTGCAGCATGAGCTCATGGGAGGAAAACACACACACTTATGGTGCAGGCAAGCATGTGCAAGGTCTTGATGGATCTTTGGGAACCATTTTTTTGTGATTTATTTTATTTCTAAAGCATCCTGATTTAACAGGTTCAAGAGGTATGGATGTAGTCTTGCCTCAGTCCTTCCCTCTGAGAGAGACCACAAGCTCTGGAATGTGGAGTTTACATGGCCAGGCAGTTTTATTTGGAGAACAGAGAATGTCACTTCAGTCAGCCCAGAACCCACTTCCTTTATAAATACACTCTCCTCTCTCTGCTAAGCTCAGATATAGCTTACACATAGCTTACACATTATTGCACACTCACACACACACATGCATACAAGCAACAGACTGATCTCTCTGCTACCGCATGGCAAGCGGTACCAATGCACCACGTCTGGAACCAGCAGGACCCTGAACAGCTTCTACCCCCACGCGATAAGACTTCTAAACAAGACTGCTAAATAGCTCATCAAATGGCTTCCCGGACTACCTGCATTGACCCATTTTAGCTCTAACTCTCTTGCACTGACTCTATGTACACACACTGGACTACCCTTTATGTATACTTTAACTCTGCATTGTTGGAAATTGTAAACATTTCACTGTTAGTCTACACCTGTTGTCTACAAAGCATGTGACAAATTCAATGTGGCATACTGTCACTGGAGAGAGAGAGAGAGCGAGCGAGGTAGGGAGGAAAGTAGATTGTTGATTAAGAGAATATGAGGTGATAGTGGGTGTGTATCGTGATGATAGGGTTCGACAGCTGGAGGGTCCTGTGTGTAGTTGAGCTGGGTGTATGTTTTAGTTAATGCTAGCTGATACTGTGTGTATGTTAGTAAGAGTGAAGAGGTGGCGAGGCAGAGAGGCAGAGAGGCAGGCATGGTCATCACTCATGCTCATCCCTGCCTGGGGAGCGTATCCAGGATTAATGGAGTCTTTCTCTCCCCTCTATACACAGTTGTGATCACGTGTTTCTACTGTTTTTAACAAGGCTTGTTCCAGGATGTTCCTATAGGTTTCCAGAAATGTTTAATAATTTAAATCCTGTTCTAGGATGTTATTTTCCTTATATTAGAACTGTGGTTTAGAGGGTTTGGGAGTCTCCCCCATCCTCCTTCCATTCCTTCTTCACCCTCCTCTCTTTGACTACCCCCGCCCTTCTCTCTCCATCTTCCTCTATCTCACTCTCTCAACCTCTCTTGGCAGCTATTTTGGTTCCTCATGTCACCCTCTGTGGTCCGACGTCGTCTTGGGTAACGCCTTATAAAACAGCTTCATAAAGCCACATTCAACACACAGACACACACACACACACACACACACACACACACACTGACACACTCACATTTCACTGCTCTACCAAGGTCAGCCTGACCATACAGGGCTGAACCAGAAGACAGAACTCACACACACACACACACACAGCTAGGCTGGCCTGGTTAAAGTGTTTAATTAGCAGTAGTGGTCATGACGTGTTGTCCTTGTGTGCTTGTGCATATGCTTGTGCGTAATATGTGTATGAGGGGTGTCTGTGTGTGTGTCTGGGTTACAGTGACATCTGAGGTCAGTGGCATGGTAAAGGCTGAGATCACAGAGGCTGGAGTCATGGGTCTCACAGTCTACTGTGGTGTGAGAGGGCTGTTGTGCCCTGACAAGGCTGGGGAGAGGGCTATGTCTGGATGATAGGGCTGAGTCTGGGGCTTAGGCTGGGGAGAGGGCTATGTCTGGGTGATAGGGCTGTCTGGGGCTGGGGAGAGGGCTATGTCTGGGTGATAGGGCTGTCTGGGGCTGGGGAGAGGGCTCTGTCTGGGTGATAGGGCTGAGTCTGGGGCTGGGGCTGGGGAGAGGGCTATGTCTGGGTGATAGGGCTGAGTCTGTTTGTGTGGTTTTGGCCTTTAACTCAGATGGGATGTCTTTGTGTTTCTGTATTTAGTTGTCCTCTCTCTGTTCCCTTGTTCTGTGGCTACAGCTGGTATCCTCTCTAACTGTCTGCTATGTGTGTGTTTAGAACATATCTTCTTATTTCCTCTCCTGTGGTCAGCTGGACTGGACTGGACTGAGCCTGCTACAACTGGTAACATCTGGTGTGCGTGCGTGCATGCATGTGTATGTGCATGCGTATGCTTGTGTCTGGGGCAGCTCTATGGGCACCTTATAATGATAGTAGATGTGTGTTTGGGGCTCCGCAATTCTGAGGCAATCAGAACTGTATTCTCTAGAGGGTAAACACACACAATGTTAGAGTTTCCTTAAAACGGCAATCAGCAGTTGAAACAATTACAAAGCGTATCCCCACCCCTGTTTCAGTAAAAAGTAAGAACTCTCAAATTCATAAACAGAGCTATGGATGCAAGGACTGACCATCAATGATATCAAAAGTATAATTTTACCATGTTTTGAGGCTATATAGCGTTTGTAAAAAACTTAGTAAAACAAGCTTATATTTGGGATTCTGATGGGGTACGACAGTTGAACTAAGAACACGAGGCATTTGAAGTTATATTCTTCAAGAATCAATGGTTACATATCAGTGGAGGCTGGTGGTAGGAGTTATAGGAGGATGGGCTCATTACAATGAGCCCGTCCTTCAATAGCTTCTCCCACCAGCTTCCTCTGGTACATATCATTAATTAAAAGTAAAAAAAATTGATGTAGCAACTGCTGACTGCCCCTTTAATGGTGTGTAAAGCTGATTGTCTGGGGCTAGACACAGGGCTGGCTGGGTCGGAACTAGAAACAATTGTTTGCTTTTTTCCATTCTCCTGTCCCACTCCTCATCTCTCCTCTCCTCTCCTCTCCTCTCCTCTCCTCTCCTCTCCTCTCCTCTCCTCTCCTCTCCTCTCCTCTCCTCTCCTCTCCTCTCCTCTCCTCTCCTCTCCTCTCCTCTCCTCTCCTCTCCTCTCCTCTCCTCTCCTCATTTCCCCATCCTCATCTCATCTCCCCTCTCCTCATCTCCCCCTCCTCTCCTCTCCTCTCCTCTCCTCATCTCCCCCTCCTCATCTCATCTCTCCTCATCTCCCCTCTCCTCATCTCCCCCCTCCTCTCCTCCTCTCCCCCTCCTCCTCTCCCCCTCCTCTCGTCCTCTCCCCCTCCTCATCTACCCTTCTCCTCTCCTCTGCTCTACTCGCCAATGTGGCGTCAGCAGCAACCATCTCCAGATGTGCCCCCCTCACACACACACACACACACCTTCTGCACATGTGATGTGGTCTGGGCACCATGCTCCCAGCTTACCCTGCCTATCCCCTACCCCACCCTACACAGAAACACACACACCCGTACGCACTTGCTTGTGTGCACACAGCCACCAGAGGAGAAGAGAAGCTCTTGGTTTATGAGGTGTTTTTAAGAAAAGCCAGTTTAAGACTCCCATAGGGTGGACCAGGCTGTTTTTTATTATATTATTTTAATCTCAATATCAAATAATTTCTTTGTAACAAATAAGAACCTTACTGAGATGGTTTTCCATTAAAATGGTCTTCTCAAGCAAGACTTTTGCTAGGACTATCTGGGAGTGTTCTAAGTTGGGAGGGAAAAAACACAAAGCTAGCTGTTATTGGCAGAGAGGTTAAGAACTGTCTTTCTTATTGGTCTATTAAAGGTGCAATATGCAGAAATCGTTTTGCCATTTCCTGGTTGCTGAAATTCTAATAGTTTGCCTAATTTCAGTTTATGTGACAAAACAAGCAATGTATAGTCAGAGAATCATTGTACTATCTAAACCACTGTGAGATATATTTTCAATAACCAAAAATATTGTATTTTCAGCTGTTTGAAGATGGTGTACAAAACTTAAATGAAAAAGCAAAAACTAAACTTAAGAATGGGAAGCATAGAAATAGTGCACATAGAATAGATATACCACTTCTAAGACTTGCTTTCAATGAGCATGACAGATCAATAAATCACATTTCTATGTTGCCCAAAAAGTTACATATTGCAGCTGTAGTTAATTTACCAGGCAGGCCAAAACTCCATCCCACCAAAACAGGTGTTTTTTTCAAATAGCTCTTACACTAAAAGGGCATTATCATAATTTTCACAATTTCACAGTACTATTCCAACCTCATAGTGTGGAAATATATATAAATCACAGGAAAATCACGTTTTTACTGCACCGACTGCACTTATTTATGGACTTTTTTTGTTGCCTTTTATGAAGCATTTTTATACAGCCCAAATTCCTTTTGAGGCTGTAATGCAGCATTTAGCTAACCTGTCGTCAGTGGAGTTTGCACACCATCGGACAGACTGATAGACAGTCAGATATATGAGTTACCCGATAAATAAATGTTATTGGGTTATTTTCCACTTTTGGATCTCTAATGCATGCTGGGAAAGTAGTTGACCTTTGGCCATTATTGACAATACCAGGAAGTACAGCTTGTAACACCCTTCACAGTTCATCCATCACAGCCAATAGCATTACTGCTTCTTATAAAACAGCCATTCCTACGGTAGTCTAGCCAGCCTACAGTATCCCATACCAAGGTTTCCTGGACAAGTAGACAGATTTCACACAACATCAGACAATGGACGCAGACAGAACATAAAAGTGTTTGTGTGTGTGTTTCTCTCTCTGCATCACCTTCCTCTGATTTTAATCAAATGTTCACTCAGACCAGGCCCAGTTACATCACTGCCCAGCCAGTCACACACACACACACACACACACACACACACACACACACACACACACTTGCACACACAGCAGGGCTCTCCATCCAAGATATGAAAGCCATTTCCCTCTGTTAGAATTTTAGTTCAAAGGACAGTGGACACAAATGCTGTGTAGCCTATTATTTAATGTCTTATGAGAATGTTGCCAAAACACAAATAAACAGGCTGTCTATTTCCAAATGATGCAGTGTTTAGATCAGTCAAGTCAGTAGCCAACTTGTTGTTTTATTTGGGACAGACCTACAAGTCTAAAGTGTAGGCTAAATCATTTTGAGTTCCTGCAAGTGAGAGGGAGAGGGGAGTGGGAAGGGAGAGGGGAGTGTGAAGGGAGAGGAGAGGGGAGTGGGAAGGGAGAGGAGAGTAGGAAGAGAGAGGAGAGGGGAGTGGGAAGGGTGACGAAAGGGGAGAAGGGGGAGGTCTCCTTCAGATTATCTCAGCACACGGTGAGAAGTGGTTGGGGGAGGCAAGGGAGTTGGAATTCGATGCTCGGAAATACATTCAATGACCTATAATGTTGCCAGACAATTAGTCTCGCAAATAGATCTATGCGTTTTTTCCCGACAGTTGCAAGACAATACAGAAGATGATCGGAGTTTCCCCCATGTTTTCTCCAAGAACAGGAACGCATTGAGTAAAGTAAAATGCCTCGAGATTTGCTGCTGCTAGAGATCTCTTTACTGAAACGGGTCGAAAACTTTACCAAATCGGCTACATGTTGAGGTATTCGTGCTGAAAGTGTTTTATACCCCTTCTCTCGGAAACTAGAGAGAGACCGCTCCATTGCTACTCCGAAATCAATGGCCATTCCTCGAGGCTTCACCGCGCCACTGAATTTGAACTCTGGAAAAACACCGCATTGTTTACGGGAGTTGTGACTTTAAGGTTTAAAAGACATCGACGGAATCGGACATTTAATTACTTTATTTTAGACTCCTAACCTACCTTCTCGAGGTTAGCTGCACAAGGATCAGAAACTCAGGTGAGACTAAATTCAATGCGACCAATAGCCTAGATATCCACACAGTCACGGATACAATGTTGCAGCTTGTTTGGCCAATGTGATCTGTAAACATCTGAGAAAACAATGCTACTTTTAAATAAAGTAGGTATAGACCGATCTGGTCATGCATGATCATATTGGAATTATCCTACATAGGCTATAAGAAGATTATGCAATTTAGGAGCCCCTGCCAGTGGTAACCCATATTGAAATAGCTGCAGTAACAAAGTAAAGAAAAATTATATTTTCTCCTTATTTAGATACGTTATAAAAATGAATGAAGCCTTCGTAAACTATAACTATGCTTCACAAATTATTTGTAACCATGTCATCAATGCCACCCTTTATAATGCCTTATAAAGGGCTTATGAAGGCTTCATTAATAATTTATAAGATATACACAAAGGTGACCACATAATTAACAAACCTTAGTGTAGAGTCCAGCTAGTAAGACTTTACCCATGTCTCTCTGACTGAGGAACACACCGTAAAGCAGTCAGTCTGTTGAGGCACATGTGGGCAGACTGGGCACACCGACCGCCGTGGGTGTACATTAATCGGTTTACGGTAAATGACGCTTGTGTGTGTGACAATCCACCTCTGAGACCCGGCTGTTCATTCAACAGCACGTGCCTTATATGCTGTTTGTTGACTCATCACCGCGCTACCGATTGACGGGTGTGTCAAGCACGGAACAAACTGTCACCGGTTCTTTAATAGAATGTGAATAGAATTAGTACTATTGCCACATGATCCGTGGGCCATGCATGACATTAAAGGAGTTATTGGGCCGGTTTCCTGGACCGAGATTAAACCTAGTGCTCAATTAAAAAACACTTTCAATCGAGATTCTCCTTTGAGTATGGTTTTTAGTCTAGGACTAGGCTTAATCTCTGTCCGGAAATGGCTCATTATGTTCAGACGCCGATTTAGGATGTTTATGTCTGCACACACAGGAACACACAATGATCATAGTAATATAATGAAGTGCTGTGAGAGTTCAGTTTCAAGTGGATTTGTGTAATTAATACATTGGAAATCTAAATCTTACTCACCAGGGCAACAGTGAGAGATACTGAATGTGTGTGAGAACTCCTGACTCACTCTGCCATTTGTGAATGGAGGGAATGTGTGATGGCTGCTGTTCTGTATCAGATTCCACATTCTGGGAGGAGAAACAGATGAGTGGAGAGTGAGAAAATAGAACAGATAGAGACAGAGAGGGATAAAGAGATGAGTGGGAGGTAGATAGAGGTGTATGGTAAGGCACTGAGCTGTTATCCAGGCCTGTAGAAGACTCCAGGGTCACTGACAGGGACTGTGTGTGTGTGAGTGAGTTAGGGGGAGCAAAGTCTTAGAGCAGACCTGTGTGCTTTCTGTTCTACTCTCAACCTGTCCTCTTGTCTCCAGACATTCAGCCACTGTATGTAGCAGTACTTCAGCTGCGTTGTATAGTTGCACAATCACTTGCTTCATGGATGCTTCATGGTAGCATATGCTCAGCCATGGCTCCCCTTGACACGAAGGCACACACCATCAGCTGTTTTCCAGTTTACGGGAAAATGGTGTGTTACTATGACAGCGTGGGGGTAAACATTTGGGAAAGAAAGGGGGTGAATGGGGAGGAAGGCATGAGGGAGAGAGATGGAGTAGGGAGATGTTTCTGGTATGTAGAGGCCCTCTCCTCAATAGAGAGCTGGTGTGATGCTCTATTCCCGACCTAGCGACTATATGTCACCCTGTGTGTGTGTAGTTACTGTCTCTCAGACCATCAGTTTTGAATCATATCAATCCCCCTGAGTCATTCTAACAGCCTCCTCTAAACTATACACAGTACCAACAAGCTGACCCAGTGGCCTCTAGTTTAAAACCAGCAGTATCAGCAAAATAACAGCACAGAAAATAACTAGCACTGGACTTGAAGCTATTTTTGAAGGTTTTACTTGCAATGATCATCATTTGTGTTGGTTTCCTACCCTACTCTAGTTCAAAGCAACTCCCTTTGTATAAGACTGTCTGTTAAATTGCTGAAATGTATGTCGAAGTTACTGTTATCTGCTGTTTCCTCTCACTGAAGTTCCTTTAGAATTTAAAGAAGCCACACAGCAAGGCTAGAGCAGGGAGAAAGCGTTTTTTTGTTCTAATTGTGTCTGTGGTGATTATGTGGTGATGTGATAACTACCACAGTGAGGTTTACAGAGCTGGGTGTGTTAGCTGTTAGCTAGCTGTGAGCTTCTATGGCAGGGGTGTCCAACTCTCCTTCTGAAGAGCTATGGCAGAAGTATACAGGTTTTTGCTCATACCCTGCTCTAACATATGATTCAGCCAATTGGGGCCTGGTGAGCAGCTGATGAGTAGAATTGGGGGGAGTTTTGTAGAGCTGGAGCAAAAGCCTGCATACTCAGAATGTCTCTCTTACTCCCTCCCTCATTCTCTCTCTCGCCTATGTAATAAGACGACTGTGTCTGCCTAGCTGTCTCTGTGCTGGGCTCTGCTGTCAGCTAGCCAGCAGTACGATGGAGACTCTCCACCATAAAACTCATAAATCTGCAAACAGACTCATCAATTTAAGAGACTCTTTAACGTTAGTGTGGGGTTGAGTTACGGGCGGTGTCCTTGAGGGTAAATTCTCTGTGTGTGTGTGTGTGGTGTAAATCAAGGGCATTAATGATATCTTCATAAACCTGCCGCTCTACTCTTTACTGTTACACACCTCCCTCTCTGGGTCATCACACACACACTGGCTGCCAGTTCTGAAGGACAGAGCTCATTAAGGAATGGGACCCTCAGTAATGTCCACACACACCTTCCCTAGCTGCCAGCTACAGTAGTGTCCAAGTTTCAGTCATGTCAATGTACCATCAGGCTGTTCAACATGTTTATGACTCTACTACTGTATATAATGAGAAGGGAGATGATGTATTATAGAAAATATTTACAGGTCTCCTTGTTTTTAGTCTCTCTACGTCAGTGTGTGTTTGTGGTCTGGAGTGGTCTCATAACACCTAAACACCAGATCCATCTTCTCAATGAGACTTTAACACTGTGGCACTGGCAGGCAGACTGGGGGTAAATGGTGTTTGGTCTGGGGGTGCGGGTTAAGGCGTCCGCAATCTCCGCATGCTTCCCATCCAAAACAGTTCGGAACGGTTTGTGCATATATTCTGATGACGTTTTTGTTCGTTTTGGTCTTCGGTAAGTTTTTTTTCCGGCTGTTCGTGCACACGAAATAATTTCTTGAGACAAGCCTAAGTCTGTAGCCGAAGTCTACGCCCCTTTGTCGGTGATTGGTCAACAGTAGGGATTCTTCAATGACGTGTTTGTCATTCAACCAGAGACGAATCGTTTTCATGCAAAAAAAAAATCACTTGAGAAATACTGCATCAAACATCTTAGTTAGATGTAAAAATGCGCAACTAAGATCTCCTCTGCAAGCAAGTGAAAATTAATGACAGATTTCTTGAGTTACCTTAGATGAATTCTGACTATTTTGAGGAAGTGTATACATGCTATGGCTGCTCAAGATGGACAAACAATACTATTACAGCTTTTTTCTCATTTTTCAAGCGAAGGTCTTTTAAGGGAGAATGCGAGCACACTCATTCGGTTCGCCTAGCCGAGTTCGGCTAGGTGCCTGCCAAACCAAAGCATGCTGATGCCTTTAGGGGGAGTGTTGATGATCACAAGTTTACTGGAGAACGGAGACCAAGTAGAGACTTTCGGACAAGGTGGATAATTGTATAATATAAGGCAGTTTATTCAGAGGTAAAGATATCTGTAAATAGCGTGCACGGACCCGTTCGTCAATCTCGTAGGGAGATATCTGAGCGAGCGCCCCTAAACATTGTGTGCTGACATTTTATACAATAAAATAAAGTAGGTTGATTCTAGTAGTTCTGATCTTCTGATTGGTCCTGATGAGTTGGGCGAGGTCACCTCCAGGCTAGTGTCACTGTTGCATTGGCTCTGAGTCGGGTTCTCTGTCTTCAGATGTTCAGCCTAAGAGAAGGGGGTTTTTGTGTGTTTGTGTGTGTTTAACAGTGGTGTGTGTGTGTGTGTGTGTTTATCAGTGGTGTGTGTGTGTGTGTGTGTGTGTGTGTGTGTGTGTGTTTATCAGTGATGATGTGTGTGTGTGTGTGTGTGTGGGTGTGTGTGTGTGTGTGTCCTCAGAGCAAGAACTCGTGAGTTGGAAGAACTGAGAGACCTATGGCGTGGGTGTTGTCCATAGCCACCTGCTGTTAAGGCTGACAAGATAGAAGTCTCTTGTGCATTGTATTAAATACAAAGGCCCAACACAAGATGGGTCATGCACAAGATTTTAGTCAGACCAAGCTATAACATTATATATTTACTACGACAAATCCCTCTCTTCACGTCTCCCCAGAGACGTGACCAAGTAACAGTAAAGAAGGAAAACTTAAGACGTGACACAAGCTAACAGTGTGATTGGCAAAATAGGGAAAACTTTATCAGAAGATAAAGTTTTACATTCCCCTCTTCACGTCTCACAAGAGACGTGACAAAAAAGCTTAAATGCTACAATTGGCAAATAGGGAAAACTTTATCAGAAGATAAAGTTTTAATTCCCCCTCTTCACGTCTCACAAGAGACGTGACACAAGCTTAATAGTGCAATTGGCAAAATAGGGAAAACTTTATCAGAAGATAAAGTTTTACATTCCCCCTCTTCACGTCTCACAAGAGACGTGACAAAAGCTTAAAGCTGCAATTTGCAAAATAGGGAAAACTTTATCAGAAGATAAAGTTTTACATTCCCCCTCTTCACGTCTCACAAGAGACGTGACAAAAGCTTAAATGCTGCAATTGGCAAATAGGGAAAACTTTATCAGAAGATAAAGTTTTACATTCCCCCTCTTCACGCTCTCACAAGAGACGTGACAAAAGCTTAAATGCTATTCATCATCCAGATATCCTTGGTCAGCATCGTCAATAGCAAGCAAAGGAAACATCTGACCGTTATCTGCAGGATGTGGATCAATAGCGGTGGTTATAATCCTGGTTGTCAGCGTCCGTATGCATGGAATGCAACAGCATCCACAAAGCACTAGAATTGCAGCAAAAACAGAGATGGATACAAGTATAGAAGAAACAAGCGTTTTATATTTACCAAACGCATCCATCCAAGAGTCCCACATTGAAGTATCCACCCCTGAGTGGCTCTTCATTTTGCCATTAAGAGTTCGTAACCCTTCCAGGGCGACAGTCAAGCTGCCATCTGTGGCTGTATTGTTGGGAATAAAGGTACAACATTGTTCACCAAACATAGCACATACTCCTCCTTTTTCAGCCAGGAGCATGTCGACAGCAATACGATTTTGGAAAGCCATGAGAGAGGTCGCAGCTAACTGGCCATGCACCGCCTCAAAACCTTGTTGTGTCCAATTGCCTAATTTTTGAACATTAAAATGGACATAATTGATTCTGTCAACATTTTTATTAATCGTGCACCACCAGCAAAATGAAGATTCAAAACCTCGGCTACTTGGTCAATCAATTTATACTCATCTGGTACCCCCTAGGGACCCCAATTGCATCAATGTAGGTTGGGTCCCCATGAGTAGGGCCCACAGCGCGCCTGGTCCTGGTAGGAATTAAGTCAGACACATGGGTCACCAGCTCCTGAACACCTGTTGGATACACAGAAATTGGTAGCAAAAGAGAGACTAGTGCACAGGTGCCTGTGGCATTTCCAGGCAGTCCATCAAACAGACGAACGCCTCCACACCACCACCAGACATCAGCCCTGGAAACAGGTTTAAACTCAGCATTAGGCGTATAGATAAACCGACACCATCCAACAGGTACCATACCCAACAATGGTAGACCTTTCGTGAGATTAACACAGGTAAAGTTAGCTCTAGCCACCTGATAGGAAAAAATTGGTTTCTTAGTTGCTTTAGTAACCAAGGGATGAACTACGTCCCATAGTGTACAATTGGCGGAAGGGTTGTCATGTTTCATGACAGACAGGAAGCATTCTGGCGTAATGGCGGCAGGGATAATGCGAAGCAATGGCCGTGCCCCCATACAAACCACACAACTCTGGTGGGTGGCCTTGCCCGCCTCCTCAGCCAATAATACCCAATTATTCGTAAGTCCCGAGACCCCCTGTAGCTGTAAGGATAGCACCGTCAAGAGAGTAGGCGGTGCTGCAAGTAAAATAATAGAATTATTCTTATTACCATTTTCATTAATAGCCTGTGCTTTTGTGTTATTAATATGACAAATTCGAACATTCCAATGGACTGGTGCAGTGGTACAGCTTACATAAGGAGCAAGTCTAAAGTCCTGGCAGCCTAATGCAATACCAGGATAGATAGTAAATTTGAGTCCTTTAGAGTTTTTTTGTCAAAGTCAAGAGTTTCCTCCATTGTTTTCCTAATGTAGTAGAGGTGCAACTGGACCAGTCATAATTAGTCTCACATACCAAGTTTGTCCAAGTCCAATCGCTATGGGTGTCCCCCACTGTCATATACCAGTCCCAGTCACGGTAGTAGGTAAGTTCTCCGAAGTCTACCCACGGCACTGTCGCAGTAGTGGTAACATTAAAGGGTATACATAATGTGGTGCTTCTATACAATTGTCTGGGCCCACAGGAAAGGGTGTTAGAGACAACTTGTCGTTTATTTACGTGGTGGCTGTGGCTTACATTCTGATCTGGGCTCAATGTGTCGGAGTGCAGGTTGGTCGGACGTATGGTTGTGGCATTGAATGTGTCGTTAGGTTTACTAGTGGGTGTAATGGGTGTCTGTGTCATGTGCTGTACTGACCAGAGTATGATTCCTAGAGTAACCCCAATAGTTACAATCAGCAAAACAAGGAGTGGAGCAGAGCACCCCAGTCTCTCCCATGGTGGTCTGTCCCTCCTCTGTTTTTCCCCCTCCAGTATCTGAAGATGGGAGTCTCCTCCACATATTCAGATAGTGTTGGTGTCAAGAATTTGATCCGAATTTAATGTGATTAAATCACTTCTGACTTCAGTCAGGGTTCTGGAAGGAGTTGGTGCTGGTGTACAATGTGTCAAGTGGTGCCAAGGTGCGCCTGATTTACCTTTGACCTGGACTGAGTGTGAAGTAACCTCCCCTTCACTTCGTACGGTCCAGTCCACCTGGGATCTTGCCACTTTCTCTTGTGAACCTTGATCCTTACCCAGTCGCCAACCTTTACCTTCAGTGGTTCTGGATCCCCCGTCAGCTCCCCCTCTTGGACTCTGTGTATCTGTTTGGAGAGAGCTGCAGACAGTTCCGTCAATTTCCTTACATAGTCAGTCATACCTATCTGGTGTACATCAAGAGGGGGCATATGACCTCCCTCTCTTGGTGGACCTGGCATAACTCTTCCGGTCATTATTTCATGGGGTGAAAGATGTGTCCCTGCTCCTGGTGAGGACCTCATGGCCATCAACGCAAGGGGCAGGGCTTCCACCCACGTCAATTTAGAACCTGCACATACCTTGGCTATCTTAGCTTTCAAAGTTTGATTGGCGCGTTCCACGAGGCCCTGAGATTGCGGCCGGTACACTGACCCAAACTTGTGCACAATGCCGAACCTCTCCTCCACCTGTCTCAGGTGTTGGTTACTGAAATGGGACCCGTTGTCGGATCGAATTTGTCTTGGAACCCCATACCTTGGTATGAGTTCAGTCTGCAGCCACTTAATAACTGACCTAGCATCCTCACGTGCTGTTGGTATTGCCTCAACCCATTTGGAGAATCGATCTACCATTACCAATAAGTACCTTTTCCCATTAGTTACATTATCAGCCCCCATGTCAGTGTAATCTATGCTAATGTCCTGAAAACATGCATTAGGTACTGGGTATGAACCCATGGGTGTTTGGAAAGGTTTCTTTGGGTTGTGGCTGCCACAAATGCTGCACTCATCACAAAACAAGTCTGTCATGTCCTTAATGTGTGGGTGCCACCAAATATGGGAAACCTTCTGTAAAGTTTTGAGTTTCCCCTTCATGGGTGGGGCCCATGAGCCTCACGTATCAGCTCGGGACAGAGATTAGCTGGGGCCACCAACCTGCCGTCATGGCATCTCCAAAGTTCATCAGGTCCTTTGGTGGCTCCATTCTGTCCCCATACCGAGTGCTCATACGGGCCCGCTGTGAATTGTAGTTCCTTTATGTGTTGGTCTGTGAGTTCTGTTCTAGCTGGTTGAGTCTGCAGCACCATCTGTCTTGGAGTGTAGCCCCAGCTTTCTTGGCTGCTTTGTCAGCTGCGTCATTTCCCTCGCTGACTTTGTTCTTGAGTTGCTGATGTCCTTTGCACTTCAGATGGCCACCTGCTCAGGTAGTGAGACTGCTTTTATCAGTCTCTCCATTTGTGCCTTGTGTTTGATCGGAAGGTTTCCTGTTGTGGTGAAGTTACGTCTGACCCATTGTGGTCCATCTGTATGGACTGCTCCATGAGCATATGCTGAGTCAGTGTAGATGTTCACAGTCTTTCCTTCAGCCTTTTCCAGGGCTTGAGTCAAACCAATGATCTCGGCTAGTTGGGCTGAGGCAGGTTGTGGGATGATGTCTGATTCCAGGGTCACGTGTGACCCGTCTGGAAGCTGCTGTACCACTGCATATGCTGCTATGTTCCCTTCTTCTCCTCTATAGCAGCATCCATCGGTGTACAACCATAGATCAGGATTGGTAAGGGGTTCGTTTCCCAAGTCTGGTCGCAGTTTCAGTTCCTGTGCCGCCCCCTCTCTTCGCAGGGAGTGTGCCAACCCTTCTTCTGCATTGAGTGCGTCTGCCATGTTTTTGTCGGTGTTGACAAAAGTAATGTGTGATTGGGTGCATTTATTCTGGATTTTGTTCTTTCTTTCAGCGCTGAACGTGAATTCCTTGCTCATCAGATATGCTGCAACCCCATGGTGCGTATGGATTTCAATTTGTGGCACATTACCATGTGGGCGGTTTTTTCAATAGCTTTTGCCACTGCAGCCACGTACCTGGAACATGTTGTCTGACCTGCTTCAATATGGTCCAACTTAGAGGAATGATACATCAGTACTCTTCTCTCCCCCCTCTTGTTTCTGAAAAAGGATGGAAGAAGTGAACCCCTCCTTTTCAGAAACATCAAGATGAAATTTGTTTTTGTAGTCGGGTGCTGTCAGAGCTGCTGCCACCGAGAGATCGGTTTTTAGGAGAGCAAATGCTGTTGATGCTTCAGGTGTCCAGGTAAGTGAGGAGTGTAAGTTTCTTGGTCCTGCTTCTCTCACTATTTCTCTCAGTGGTTCAGTCCTGGATGTGTAGTCAGGGATGTGGGTACGGCTGTACCCTGTCAACCCCAGGAAGGACAACATGCCTGACACTGTGATGGGACGTGGGATGATGGAGTATGGAATCTCGGTGGGATTTCGAGAGACCAGCACCTTCTCCTGAGATTTCTCTGCCAAGGAAAAGGACAGTTCTGCGACAGGACTGGACTTTGCTCATTTTGACCTAGTAGCCTTTGACAGCCAAGAAGTCAAGTAGGGTTTTTGTCATTTGTAGACAGAGATCAGATGTGGGAGCCCCCAGCAAAAGGTCATCTACATATTGGATGAGTATCACTCCTTCAGGGATTTTCAATTCGGCCAGGTGTGTCTTTAGGATATGATTGAAGATTCCGGGAGAACACCTGTAACCCTGTGGAAGAACCGAATACGTATACTGTTGATGTTCATATGTGAAGGCAAAGAGAGGCTGTGAAGCCTCATCCAGTGGAATGCTGAAGAAGGCATTAGCCAGATCCACAACGGTGAAGTATTGGTGTTTTGGTGAGAGATTACTCAGTGTAATGTGAGGGTCAGGGACAGGTAGGTCAATGGGTGCAGTGACGTCGTTCACTGCTCGGAAGTCTTGTACCATCCGGTATGTTTCGCCTCCTGTTTTCAAGACTGGTAAGATTGGTGTGTTCCATGGAGACACAGTGCGATATATGACACGAGCTCCCAACAACCCATCTATGGTTGGTTTGATCCCCATGGTCTGTTCAGGTTTCAGACGGTACTGTGTTCGGTAGATAGGAATTTGATCAGGGTTGAGTAAGGTGATGGTGACTGGTGCAACCTGTAGTTGTCCAACATCAAATGGGGTGTGTGTCCATATGCCTTCATCAACGGTGGAAAGCAGTGCTTGTGATGAGGGGTGGTCTGTGTAAGGTTTACCATGGTGTCTTGGGAGAGTCAAACGTTCAGGAAGGCAATGTTCCTCTGTGTCAACTGTCATAAACCTCCACATGTTCTCAGTGGTGGCTTTGGTTATTCCTGGAGTTTGGGTGGGTTCCCACTGGAGTTTGGATGCTCTTCTGATCATAGGGCCCAAGGCTCCTTGCCTCAAAACCGTGTCCAACTGCCAGTGTAACATGGGGGAGCAGATTCTTCGCCCAGTAGGTACCAGGATTTCAAATGGGAAGGTAGGATAACCGGAGCAGCCACTCCTTCTTGTCCACACACTATGGTACAACATCTGATTGTTGGTGTCA
Source organism: Coregonus clupeaformis (assembly GCF_020615455.1). Lineage (NCBI taxonomy): Eukaryota > Metazoa > Chordata > Actinopteri > Salmoniformes > Salmonidae > Coregonus > Coregonus clupeaformis. Next base: position 5,093,688 of record NC_059206.1, read on the forward strand.
GGTGCATCATGTTTTCATCCCAGTCATCGGTATATGGGTTGACATCATTGTCAGTCACATTAAGTGTACAGTGGATTTCAGCTTGAGGAGTCTTGTATGGGTGAAATGTGTAAATGAGTTGTCTCAGCTGGTTGAACTTGAATTGAACCTCAGGGGGTTCCTTGGCCGGATTCGATGCACTTCAACCAGTATATTTCTTGGGTCAGGGAGAGCACTGGGGTTGGGATGATGGGTAGCATCAGCACCTAACTGGATGAACTGGTGTGGAGGTAATGGGATCAATGGAAACCTCCACACCCTTTTCGGTAAGGTAGATTGAACATTTCAGTTTGCACAATGGGTCCCTTCCTTAATAGGTTGATTGGACAGTTGGGACAATATAGGAATTGATGCTTCAAATTGGAAGGGCCCCATTGGAAGAGCAATGGTATGGTCTTAGTGCCATGTTCCCCTCTAGGTGTCCTCCTTGCACCACGAACACAGGCGCTTGTACCACTGCAGGACTTAGGAATGGGTTATAAGGGTTAGTTGGAGGAGTGGGTGTGTATGCGGGTGGTGTGCTCTTCGCTTCCTGATGCAGGGTCGGATACAGTGGTGCTGAGGGCGCTGGTATGTCACTCATGGACTGTGTCCCCACTATTGGTGTTGTCTCAGTTGTGGGTTCAATCACCACACCCATCATGTCTGGTTTCTTGTATGGGTGTGCTCGGTCGTGGTTTCCTCAATTGCCCACGTACCTATCCTTAGCTCAGCCTCTGCTCTCTCTCTGTGTTTAGTCCCTTCCTTCTTGAATAAGTGAGACTTATTCCTTTCCACTTCACTTTCTGTTCCTTCCCCTCACTGCCTCCCCTAGCTCCTTCTCCATAGAGGTGAGTTGCCCTCTGGACGGGGCACCCCCGGCAAAGTAACCTGCCTGTGTCCATTTGAGTTTCACTCCTCCCACACTTTCTTTACTGTCTTATACTGTTCTTTCCTCCCGCTCTATCCTGTATTTTTTGATCTAGATATTCATTAAATTTGAGTTTTGGGACGGTAGTGGTTGCCATGGTTATACAGTTTTTAGACTATCTTGGTGCACTTAGCCCGTCACTGGTCGAATCCAGCAATGTATTCTTGGCGCTGACTGAGACTTATCTCTGATGTCCCACCCAGTACACAAAAAATGTTCAAATACTTTATTATTAGGAATTATTTTGCAAAAGGTATTATTGTTTTCAATTATTCGAATTATTATATATTTTCCCAAAAGGTATCAGAATCGTTCCCTTTGGAACAATATATTAACAAACCCGAAGCGCTCCCAAAACAATCATCAATTTAATCCCAGGAATTATTTTGCAAAAGTTATTATTGTCTTTCAGGTACTCGAGCTATTATATATTTTCCCAAAAGGTATCAGAATCGCCCTTTTGGAAGAATATATTAACAAACTCAAGCGCTCCTAAAATAATTATCAATCTAATTCTAGGAATTATTTGCAAAAAGTTATTATTGTTTTTTCAGGTATTCGAGTTATTATATATTTTCCCAGAAGGTATCAGAATCGCCCTTTTGGAAGAATATATTAGCAAACTCGAGCGCTCTTAAAATAATTATCAATTTAATTTTAGAAATTATTTGCAAAAGTTATTATTGTTTTTCAGGTATTCGAGTTATTATATATTTTCCCAAAAGGTATCAGAATCGCCCTTTTGGAAGAATATATTAGCAAACTCGAGCGCTCCTAAAATAATTATCAATTTAATTTTGGGAATTATTTTGCAAAAAGTTATTATTGTTTTTCAGGTATTCGAAGTTATTATATATTTTCCCAAAAGGTATCAGAATCGCCCTTTTGGAACAATATATTAACCAACCGAAGTGCTTCCAAAATAATTATCAATTTAATTTTAGGAACTAAGGAAATTCCAACACCACAAGAGGGAAAAAGTACAAGTCAGCTTTTAGTTTAGCGGCTGCATAACAGGCAAAATAGGACTCGGTGGTCCTCTTAAAAGTTATCAACTAGTTAGTCTCATGAAACGGCCAATCTTACACAACATTCAGGTTAACACTTTCAACATTTACATTTTGCATTTACATATCAACATCAACACACGAATTCAGTTTGAGTTCCTCACAGTACATCTAGTTGAGTGCCAAGCCAACCATTTGCCCGACTATCTGAACTTGTATTTTTATTTTATTTTATTGATTCTCCTCAAGGAGACTCCCAGTCGTTTAAACCATTCAACTGGCGTCTAGTCGGGAGAGAACCTTTTCTGGACTTGGATTCTCACGGAATTAACTCAACCCGACTATCTGAATCTTTTTATCAAGTCACCAGATCCTTCTCTTGTGGATCAAATAAAAGGGTCCATCTCTTGTGAACCAAACCTCTGTAAATAGGCTCCTCACTAGAAAGCCACAATTCAACAGAAAATAAAAGTCGGTCCTTCGCTTATGAACCACTGTAACTAGACTTCTTCTCTTAGAGTCACATTTCAACAGTAAAAACCTAAGATTTCAGATATCAACAGTAAAAATAAAAGGGTCCTTCTCTCGTGAACCACAACCTCTGTAAATAGACTCCTCACCTAGAGTCACATTTCAACAGTAAAAACCTAAAGAATTCAGATATCTTTACATATATGCCTTTTGAGTCATAATAGATATGTTATAAATTTAACGGTAATCCATACTCACGCTCAGTACTACTGATCTTAATTTGGTTTATCCTACAATACAATATGCAGATTTTGTTTTAACAGGTTCTGCTTACCTTTGTATTGACGTCCGTTTAGATCAGTTTCCTGAGGCGAAGCTGGATTCGCTGCTCCTGCGAACAGGTCACCCGTGATTTTCTGATCCGTCTCTTACTTGTCTCCTGTCTCTATCAACTTTTATGGACCGAATTCAGAGTTAGAAAACCATCCTCTGCTACTAATTTTGTTGATGATCACAAGTTTACTGGAGAACGGAGACCAAGTAGAGACTTTCGACAAGGTGGATAATTGTATAATATAAGGCAGTTTATTCAGAGGTAAAGATATCTGTAAATAGCGGCACGGACCCGTTCATCAATCTCGTAGGGAGATATCTGAGCGAGCGCCCTAAACATTGTGTGCTGACATTTTATACAATAAAATAAAGTAGGTTGATTCTAGTAGTTCTGATCTTCTGATTGGTCCTGATGAGTTGGGCGAGGTCACCTCCAGGCTAGTGTCACTGTTGCATTGGCTCTGAGTCGGGGTTCTCTGTCTTCAGATGTTCAGCCTAAGAGAAGGGGGGTTTTGTGTGTGTGTGTGTGTTTGTGTGTGTTTAACAGTGTGTGTGTGTGTGTGTGTTTATCAGTGGTGTGTGTGTGTGTGTGTGTGTGTGTGTGTGTTTATCAGTGATGATGTGTGTGTGTGTGTGTGTGTGTGGGTGTGTGTGTGTGTGTGTGTGTCCTCAGAGCAAGAACTCGAGAGTTGGAAGAACTGAGAGACCTAGTGGGTGGGTGTTGTCCAAGCTACCTGCTGATAAGGCTGACAAGATAGAAGTCTCTTGTGCATTGTATTAAAATACAAA